>NW_011361857.1:20760-46349 GCF_000735185.1 Notothenia coriiceps
TCTACTACACACGACACACACACACACACACACACACACACACACACACACACACACACACACACACACACACACACACACACACACACACACACACACACACACACACACACACACACACACACACACACACATGCGCGCGCGCACACACACACACGGACAGATAACTCTCAAACAGCCCTTTGAACAACTTAGGAGATACAAAAATACTGACCATCAAGGTTCAAATTTCTAATTGAATATGTCGGGTATCAGTCAAGAAGGTTAGCTGTGGTGGGATGGATGTAACTACATTTACATTTTTGCTGTACTTCAACATACTTTTACATTGAGTATATTAATTGTGTGCAGCTTCCCGTGTTTCCACCTCACTTGCCAGAGGGAAATGTTGTACATTTGACTCCATCTATACTAATAAACGTTACTTATAAACATGAAATGCTTAAGATGCAGCATTGTGATGCAAACCTGCCCATACAAACATTTTGTACTTTTATTGGAAAATTAGTATTTGAGGAACATGTTATTTATAGCAAGGTCAGTGAGGGTTATTCCTCCTGTGTATAAATACAGACTTAAATCTTTCTAAACAACTACGGTCAAAGTGTGTGGTTTGTAAATATAGATTTCCCAGCTGTTTGAAATTGCACATCCTCTTGTCATGTGCTGCCCATTTGTTGGTTGAGGCTCATTTCCCTGTTCAAAACTTCCCATTGCTGAGAGCTGAATTTCCACTATCTGTCATCTAAGAACTTGTTGTGAAAGACAGCAGATAATATGCTCTGCCCAAGTCAGATGGTCACTTAATACAAAAATAAAGTAATCTTACTACTATTATTATTATTATTATTATTATTATTATATATTTCAGCAGACTTAATAATAGCCAACAGTTCACTGTGATGATTTGTATTTCTTTCGTCTGTGATTTCCTTTATAACATGCATCCATCGCAAACACAACTAACATAGGCTGTTTTATACCACTTCTTTAATTTTCTAAGATATGGCTTTCAAGAAATTGCAGAAACAACTGATTTAGTTTGACCCCGTCTAGTCATTGTGAAAGTTCCTACTTCCCATCGTGTCGGTCTTTAGCCACTTTGGAAAGTTGGTAGACCAGCCTTCAGATAGAGTGATTACCTATAAAAGTCGGCTGCACTGCAATGTTTGCTCACTTGAAGACATTTGCTCCAAACAATGTTACGTAAGGTATGTTTGTTTTTTATGTTTATTTTCGTCTTTTATCTATTTTTTTTTTGGTTTTTTAAGTATTTTAAATTAAATTAAGTGACATATTGAGTATTTAATATCATATATTAGGCATATTTTTGAAATACTTGTACTTGTTCGATCCTTTACCACTGCACTCTCTCTGGGGTGGTTTGCATTTGATCTGACTGGCCCTGTCTCACCTTTGCAGGGTATTACAGAGAGCTTTGGCGCTGCCATCCATGCTCTAAACACCACCAAGCTGACAGATGGTGTGATTAGCAGGAGCAAAAGGATGATGCTGGACACCCTGGGTGTTGGGCTAATAGGCAGCAGGACAGCTGTCTTTAACAAGGCTCTCACGTACAGCCAGGTACAGTAAACTGCTCTACTGTGTGTGGGTATGTTAAACCTGCTCAAATATGGCAATGTATAACATCATTTAAAAAAAAAAATAATGAGAAAAAATGAAGATGATTTATTACTTAAGAAGCATTCCAAATACTATAAATCTTGTTGTCTTAGTATCAAACTGTCACCATTAAATCTCTCTTTATTTGCCCTCATAAGAAGGTGTCAAAATAAACTAAAATACTAAGCTACTGTCTTTAACACCTGTCAAATATATCGATTGTACTGTGATTAGTTTCCTTTTTTTAATTAGATTATGTCATTATAATTCTGCTTCCTGTGCTTCTTCAGGCCTGTTAGTTATTTTCCCTTTTTGGCTGCCATTTGTTTTATAATTGTTTGATAGAAATTAACAACAAGCTTAGAGTAACATCCATTTGTACTGTTACTGATCCTCACAATATTGTCTGCTTACAGTCCTTCAAGTCTGACGAGAGGAGCAGTGTTTGGGGTAAATCCCAGATCACTCTTCCTCCTACTTACGCTGCATTTGTCAATGGCATAGCGGTAAGCTCAATCAAATAAATGACATCATAAAATATAGAAAACATACAGATGATGTGGTGGTTTGACCTCCGATGATCTGTTCTGTCTCATTGTGTGGTAACAGGTTCACTCCATGGACTTTGACGACACGTGGAACCCGGCTACTCACCCCTCGGGGGCCGTGCTCCCCGCCCTGCTGGCCCTCGCTGAGACGCTGCCCAGCCGGCCCTCCGGTCTGGACCTGCTGCTGGCCTTCAATGTGGGCATTGAAGTGCAGGGCCGACTCCTGAGGTTCTCCAGAGAGGCCTTCAACATCCCTGAGAGGTGAGATATTCTGCAATATCGACCAAAATCAGAGAATATGCAAATGTATGTCCAATCACAGCATTAAAAAATACATCCAACAGAAACATCACTTGCCAGAAACACCTCACCTCAAAAATCATAAACCTCATTCTCAAGAGTTTTCATAAACAGCAAGGTTTGTTGATTATTTTTAAATAAAATACTTGTTCCCATGCTGTAGCGTTGTGAACCCCGCAAATAGTGCCAACAGAAATCTCAGACACAAATGTCTAACACCAAGGAAATAAATGTAGAAAATAAATAAGAAAAAGGTGGTTGTTTTTGCCAGAAGAATCAGATAGGGTTCAAACTAACTTATTGGGCCAATATTTTATCTGCTGATTATTTATTTGATCAATTATATAATCATTTTTAGTCTATAAAATGTCAAAAAAATAGTGAAGAATTATTCACTATTTGTCTTTCCCATTCACAAGCTGCTTGTTTTGTCAAACAAAACAAGAGCAAGTGAAACCCAGCTAATCCTTCAGTAATAACTTTATAAACTCAATAAATGTAATATTTGTTCAAGGACTTCATCGATTACATAACAATTTATTATTCAATCACTAATCTCTGATCTTAATTATCAATGTTTTAAACTCAAATATGTTCTCTTGGTTTGTTTCTCTTCCTTCCTCTTCTCCCCCCTCTCTCAGATTCCACCCCCCCAGTGTAGTTGGGGTAATGGGCAGCGCTGCAGCCTCAGCTAAGCTCCTGGGTCTGTCCCCCACAGAGTGCATCCACGCTCTGGCCATCGCAGCCTCCTCTGCCGGGGCCCCTCTGGCCAACGCTGCCACGCAGACCAAACCTCTCCACATCGGGAACGCTGCTCGCAGAGGGCTGGAGGCCGCCCAGCTGGCCCAGATGGGACTGGAGGGGAACCCAGCCATCCTGGATATACCCAGTGGGTTTGGGGTTTACTACAAAGACTACAGTCCTTCAGCAATGACAGTTCCTGCTTCTGGTGACTTTAAATGGATGCTGGAAGACCAGGATATAGCCTTCAAACGCATCCCTGCTCACCTGGGGATGCAGTGGGTTGTGGATGCAGCGCTGGCAGCCCGGGCAAAGCTTGAAAACACGGCCAGAAACTTTGACCTCAGGCAGATCAGAAGGGTCACACTCAGAGTGCCTCCCTCCAAGTATGTCGACTGCCCCTTGCCTTCCACAGAGCACCAAGCCAGGCACTCATTTCAGTTCAACGCCTCCTCCGCCCTGCTGGATAACAAAGTGACCGTGTCTTCCTTCAGTGAAGCTCAGATGAACCGGCCTGCACTGAAGGAGCTCCTCTCCAAAGTGAAAATGGAGACCCCTAAAGATAACCGACCCAGCTTTGACAAGATGTACTGTGAGGTTGAGATAGAAACAGATCTGGGGCAGAGTTACGCAGCCAGATGTGATACCTTTTACGGCCACTGGAGGAAGCCACTGAGTCAGGAGGATTTGGAGGACAAGTTCAGTGTTAATGCTTCTTCAGTGTTGTGTTCAGAGGGGGTGGAGGGCCTGATCGACGTAGTAGGAAACATGGAAAGAGTGAGAGAATGCTCAATCCTGGGTTCATATCTCAGGTTGACAAGCAGTCAACAGGAGCAGTGTGACAGCTTGCAAAGATTGTAAATATGCGATTAAAATGATGTACCGAGTCGAGTGTGAAGACATTTTATATTTTAAACACAAGAATCATAATGTAAATATTTGTATTGATCATTTTTCTTCCAAGGGGTAAGAAATAAAGTGAACAGCAAAAGTTGTTTTTTTTCATTTTATTGCATTTTCTTTACAATAACTTAGTTGCTGTTGAAAATGTGATTTGCATTGACATCACATTACTAAATCACTACTTCAAACGGAGATTCTTTTTTCAATTAATCAGAACATATAGTGCACATTACTGCTACAAATGTGTATATTTAAGTAGTATGTCTGGAAGTGCTTTTAATCCTGGAGTTACTGTATCATTATTATATCAGTTAGTTCAGTAGGCAGCTACTGTTAAGCTCTCTAAAACGACAGCCTCCATTTTTGAGCATTAGCCATTTCAAGCAAGTTTCAACACGTCCTGCACCATCGTGCCAATTCCATCAAATATCTCGTGTATTGGAGCTTCGCACATGAACGCAGAGGTGGTGACCAGCTTGTTCTTCTCGTCCACGTGGCTCTCGCTGACGCTCTTGTTCACGTGTTTGCAGCCCAGCTCGGTGATGGCCGCTGCGGTGTCGGTGGTGTTGGGATACCTGAGAGAGAGAAAGAAGCACCACACAATGTTCAGCTGCTTATAAGGAAATACACGTTTTTTTCAGTGAATAGTGAAAGGACATGTGAAAAATAGGCTTAAAGATGGAAACCATTAACATGTAAAGATTTGTGTTACTATTTTAAGGCTCATTATGATATTGAATTATGAACCTGCTCCAATGCAGATATGCAAGCAGGTTCTGATTTTGAACACACTTACATTTTCCAAAAATATTTAAGCTTTTTTGCTACGAAATCAGACACGGCAGCAGTTTAGACAGAACCGGTTATTTATGAAGTACAACTTTGCGTTTAGGACAAAAAATGAACTTCACATCTTGTTTTTTCTCCCAAAAAAAACCTATTTTTGTTTATCAGACTTCTTTTGAGTGACATTGCAAAATAATAAAATAAGAAGGTAAAAGTGTACCCCAACAAATAAGCATTGCACTACTTGATGTTATGCATTACGTGGCTCCTAAATTACGAACAATGCATCTTGTGTTAAGCTAGCAGCTGCTAATGTATCCCAATACGCTAGCTGAGAGCGAGAGATACAAGTCAGTATAGTCTTCAGCTCCAAGCAGCACAGCCTATAAGACTTAATAGAGCTTTACAGTATATGGAACCACAACATTCTTAAATATACAATATTAATCAAGATCAGCACTGTTGTAGGTGTACCAACACAAGGAATATGTCTTTGTTGCTTTCAATGTATTTCCAAAGAAACAGGGAAGTTAGACTCACTTGTCATCCTTCTCAATCCCGACGGTGACCTCACAGCCAGGAAACACCTTGGCAGCGATGACAGGTGAGATGCAGCAGAGGCCGATGGCTTTTCCCTCGCCGTGGAACGCCTGCAGCACGGCCTTCACCTCCTCGTTAACGGAGCAGTCCTTCCCCTTCACCGCCCACGTACAGAGGTTCTTTGCTGCCCCAAAACCACCTACAATCATTATGAAAAAAGGATTATTTGAGTCATTCAAGCAGTTGTAGATCAAGGGCGGGAAATGATGTAGATTGTCCTTTATTGGAGGTTTATCGTGTTGTGATCAAACCTGGGATTATAATAGCGTCATGGTCTTTGACGCTGAGCTTGGACAGGTCTTGCACGTTTCCACGGGCCAGCCTCGCGCTCTCCACCAACACGTTTCTCTTCTCCTCTGACGGTTCGCCTTTCAGGTGATTCACAACGTGCATCTGCTCCATGTTGGGAGCAAACATGTTTACCTGTAGTGGATAAAGCAAAAGGGAGGACTCATTTCATAACATAAAAACATACTAACACTAGACAACATAAGGACACGCAATAATGATTAGTGTCTTCTTCGTAAAAGTATTACCAACATCATGTGAGCCAATTGCCTGTTTTGTCAAACCAACATTTCATAACCAAAATATATTAATAAATGATTAATTATACAGTAAATTGATAAGTTGTCCGAATTGTTGCCAATGACTTGATACAACTAATTAATTAATGCATTTGTCTGGGAAAGTGGGAGTTTTATACATTAAAATAAAGGCAACTTTGGAAGGTACAAGACCTAATTGATTGGTCTCATAAGGTAACAAGGACTGGATTCACTAATGGGAGAAAAAAAATCAAATAACACCTTATATTTGAATGCAGGGCTTTTACTTGATTCTTAAACATTTCTACACGGAACTATTTTTCCTTATTGTATACCATCTGAGTAACGTACGAGTTCCTCCCACTCCACAACCAATAACTCTTACAAAGCACACAATATGGTCATGTGAGTTTTGTTTTGATGCTTGTAAACCTACATATCGGTTCAAACCATTATGCACAAGCACATGTGTGTAATTTAGTTGTGTAACAGAGCCAGAGTGGGTCGAACAATGCACTGTGAGATAAACAACATAGCATACAGCCACCTTAGCAGTTGCATGTGAAAGCTGTACTATCAAACTTACAGTCGCACCCCCCCTGCTCAGGTGGACCAGGACAGCGGAGGCCTCGTGGATCTCAGTACCGTCGTAAACTCCGCAGCCAGCCAAAACCACAGCCACGCGCTTAGCCATCTGAGAGCTGTAGTAACTTTTGTTTATTGTCTGAATGGTCCTGAATGTCAGTACGTTACGACCACAGTGTAGAAGTGTGAGCATAGCGGACTGTCAGCTAGGAGGACGAACACTTCTTCTACGGTTGTTTTTCTTTCACTAACCAGCGGTTTCCCAGAGCTTCATCGCCATCTTGTGTCCTAGCCTGCAGTTGCATCTTATCTTTAGGGTTTTTATTTTGAGTTTCTTCTGAAATAAATGAAATTGCTCCTTTGACATCATCAAACCAAATAGTTCAATGGCAGATTGTATGTGTTTATTTATTTTTGTTGTGTCTTTTGCCTTTCTTAATCATGTTGATAATAAGACTGCTTAGAAAACCAAAAATCTAAATGTTAATACATTCAAAATTATTGAGGTACAGAAGTAGATTTTTTAAAATAATTAATAGTCTAATTTTGTTTTTATTTTTAGTCGATTGATTGATTAATTTAAATGTCAGTTGTTTGATTCATTGTTCCATTGTTATTTATTTTATTTCCTATATTTATAGTAAGTTATTTATTCTATATAATTGTGTCACTGTCACAATTAGTCTTTTGTCATCAGGGCCCAAAAGTAACATGGTAATAAAAAATAAACACCGGTAAATGAGCATAAGAGATTAAAATAAATAAGCTAATTAAATATTGATACATATTTTTCCATCAAATATGATTGTATGTATTTATTTACTTATTTCAACATTTTGTTCAACTTTGCTTTCACAAAAAACTCCTGTCATGTGATCTCGGATAATCAACAAAACCATGTGACCGGTAATGAGGAAGTCCGCTCAGAAGGGAAGGATCATGGGAAATCTGTCTCCGTAACTTCTGCATTTTCAGTCAGTTTTAGAGTTTTTATCATGTCTCACACGGGTTCTGTTCTGTGTTTGAACCTGCTCCTGTTTCTCCATGTTGTTGCTCACTTCAGGAATAATGCACAGCAGCAGTGGCCCGTTCCTTACAGGTAAAAATACAGACTTTTATATCCTGTTTCTGCTCCGTGAAGTCATGGGACAGCTAGAAAATAAAGTTAAAATTACACAAGATTTGTTCCGATTATCGTTTCTGACCTTTTAGACTGACTTGGTCTTAAATAACATTATTGATTATTATTCTGACTTTTTGCTGATGTGAAATCAGTTAACTGTATCACGTCTGGTGCGTTCACATGACTTCGGAAACTTTGGTCTCTTGGGAATGTGTGAATGAGCACCTAGGAAATCTCATTTAAGTCGCATATGATTCACATTTTAATTGAATCAGCCGAAAGTAAATAGCTATGTGTTTGTATTTTACCTCACTCCTTTCATTTTCTGAACACATATCTTTTACATTTATTTGATTACTTTACTTGCTATTTTTCTCCCTTTCCTTCCTTTATTTCTCACTGAGTTATTGTTCTTACACATTTAAAAGAGAATAGTGTCTTTATTAGTTGTGTACACATTTACAATGTATCTTTTTAATGCCTGTGCATATAATTGTTATATTTGTATAACCACTTACAGACTCAACACTCAATACAAATGCCTAAACAACTTTACTTGCCAGTTACTTTCTAGATTCAGTTTGTTTTCTTATATGTAACAATACAGGGTTAGTTCTGCAATTTCCTTTTAATAAGAAAACCAAAACCTGGAAATGTGAAAAATTGTTGAATTGTCTGTTAAATCTGCACTCCTTAATAAAGAAATTAAAACAACTAAAAAAAATTAAATAAAGTTATGTATACAATCCTTCTCCACAGACGGGTTGACAGTCGTCCCACTGCAGACTCTTTCTGTGAAGCTCTCTTCCCGTTCTGTCCCACCGGAGACGGGGATGGACGGCTCCCCTCCATGAGAGACAGCGACGTCATCTCAGTTTACCGCATGCAAACTCCTGTGTGGGAATTCAAGTATGGAGATTTACTGGGGAAATTGGTAGGTACTAAACTCTCTTGTTATCACGTTGCTGAGATCTCACCACAATAATGTCAGGGTTTGAGTTTCAAGACATTCACATTCAGTTTCACAGACCCTGCCCATGCTTGTACCACAGGGTTTGGAACTGAGTTACTTATAATAAATTACTATTTGAATGGCACAAAACCCATGTTATTTTAGTACCTCCATGTTAACTTCCTAGTGAAAATTATGCACAAAATATATATAGTAAATGTATTTTTTAATCACTGATGTTTCATGAATAGATTTTACACTGCATTTATTTTCAATAGCTTCCATGTCATGTGATCATGTGATACATCTCACACAGAAAGGTAATTATAAATACTGTAGTAGGCTTGTAATAAGAGAAGTAACACCTGTGAGTTTATTAATGAAACACAGCTGTTCATCTTTCCACCATGTCTACTAAAAAGCCAGTATGATGCTTCTGTTGTCTTCCCAGCATATCATGCATGATGCCATTGGGTTCAGCAGTTCAGAAACAGGCAGTAACTTCACCGTGGAGTGGTATGAGCTGTTCCAGCTGGGGAACTGCACCTTCCCTCACATCCGGCCCGAGGAGTACGCGCCTTTCTGGTGCAACCAGGGCGCCGCCTGCTTCTTCGAAGGCATCGAGGACTTACACTGGTCCCAAAATGGCACCTTGGAGAAAATAGGAGAACTTACAGGTAACTTTTTTGCTAGTACACACTTCGCATACAGACCAAAGACAATACCAATACAGTGTTATAGTTAGTTTTGGAACTTCAGGTCTGATATCTAACAACATTAAAAGATAAGGCTGGTGATTATCCACATTTTATCGGTTGCAACAAATCCCATGTACTCCTTGCTGTAATAAAACTATAAAAAATGCACATATAAGCCACATGACGTCAAATATTTTGCAGTTTATTTGTGAGTGAGTCCCACATACAGTACACCTTCGTAATGGTGTGGATCCCAGCTGAATATAGGCCCTAGCAAAGACCTTTTCTGCTAATAACTGCAGTGACAGAGCGATTGTTAAATGGTTAGTGTGCATACCGCATGTGTGCAAATTCCCTAAACAGTCATCGTTTTGTTTCCCGGGTGGCTGGAAGGTTTGC
The DNA here is from genome assembly GCF_000735185.1 of Notothenia coriiceps. Taxonomy (NCBI): domain Eukaryota; kingdom Metazoa; phylum Chordata; class Actinopteri; order Perciformes; family Nototheniidae; genus Notothenia; species Notothenia coriiceps. The sequence continues at coordinate 30,567 of NW_011361857.1, forward strand.
TGCTTCTCATTTGCTCACTCTTTTTCCTCACATTCCTTATTCTCTCCACTATCACTATCAAATAAAGGCAGAAGAATACTGGTAAAAAAAATCTCTGAGACAGTTTTGTGACGTATTCAGGCTCCCTTAGTTGGACTTCCTGCTTGTCACTTTGTATTACTAGTATTAAAAGACTTAATTTTTTATTGTATTTTTTACTTTTCCCAGGGAACCAGTTCAACGACATGACCCAGTGGGTGCAGGATGACAACGAGACGGGGATCTACTACGAGACGTGGACAGTCCGCTCCGACCCCAGCCCTAACGCCACCGTGTGGTTCGACTCCTACGACTGCTCGCAGTTTATCCACCGCACGTACAGGAAACTCACGGAGCTGGGAGCCAAACTCTCCAGCAAATCACAGACCAACTACACCAAGATCTACCTCTTCAGCGGGGAGCCCACCTACCTCGGCAACGACAGCAGCATTTTCGGACAGCCCGCTCTGAAGAACCTGGCAGCGGACATCCGTACATTTTACCACACATTCAGACCCCATCAGACGTTTCCAGACTTTGCCGTCAGTCTGGTGGAGGCGTATGAGAAGGTCGTGTTAGAAAAGAGCTTCTACCTCTACTACAACTTTGAGTACTGGCATCTGCCCATGAAGCCTCCCTATATACAGATCACCTATGAAGAGGTGCCTCTGCCTTAATATACAACCTTTACGAGTGTTTTCATGAATGGTTGCAACATTTTTTTTATCGAAAGCCCAAGATCTTAACGAAAATCTGATAAGCTGCAAATCTTCAAGTCAAATAGTTTTATACCAGCATTTACATTTTTGCTTGATTATTGACACTTATTAGATTATCAAGAGGTGTTGGGGTTTAAAGGATCTTTTATTTGTGTTAAAGCATTTCCTTCTTTGTAAAACATTTGCAACCCTTTTGGTTTTGTTCTAAAAATTGTAATTATTTACATCAATGTTTTACCCCTTCTTCCATGCCTTTGCTGGTGCACTGCTGCATTTGAGCCTCTAATTTTAAAGCACTGATTGACTATAATTATTTTTAGTGCTTGATAGAAAAAACATTTGTATATCTAGAACCATCACAAACTCGATCTTCTGATGAAGGTCATGCCATATGATCAAAAGCTCCAGAAAAGCTACTAAATAGACTGTAGGGAGATAATTTAGTTTTTTTTAACCAAATGTAATGATAAATACCAACACAAAATACTATTGGAGGTGATTGATTTTGTGGAGAACTGTCATGTGTTATATTTTACCAGCCATTTCACAGATAAAAAAAATAACCTAGTTATCGTATCAACAGTACATAACCACATCAGGTCCAGCCTTAGGTTGTTTTGCATTCAGATTTGTACAGATTAAGATATATGTACAGAGTTTTTATTTTCATTGTTCATATCTTTTCCTACTTTATGTATTGCCCAATTTCTTGGATGCTACTTGTGTGTTTTATTTAACAAGTTGTAAAGACTGCAGTGTTTGAAGATAATAAAGACAGATACAAAAAGTACATTCACAAATGTTTTATTACTGGTAAAAGATCACATGTCCAAAACAATCATTTGAAAACAGGTGACCAGTTAAGCAAATCAGACAAAGCATTTGCCTTACAGAAGCTAAACTAAAAGGACAGCATGGTCAACGCCAGTTTAATGCTACTGAAACCTACTGGAGGACTCTGAACAACATAGGTCAAAATAACAGTTACTGACAAGAGGCATCATGAAGATTATCCGGTTCAGCATTTTAACTGAAATGTCCGATAAAGACAACATGAAAATGATTAAACCAGTACAGCATTGAGACACAATCCTCAGTTTAGAGCTGCTGTCACGGCACCCGTTTAATGCACTGCACAAAGAAGGAACATTAATTCAGGAGATATGTTAGCGTACCACTGAGATGCTAATGCACGCGAGCACAGACAGTCAGCGCAGGTATCTACCGCCAGTGATATAAAAAGAGAGCGACACTAATCAACAGACTGTTATCAATGAATTAAACTAAGAAGCAGCAAGTGTCTCAGTATGAGTCCACTGTTTAGGTACATGGCATGTCAAAAAGAAATAGATCAAAGGAATGCAGTCTGGCAGAAAAAACAAATAGAATTAAAAAAAAATCCAAATCTGGGTTATGCATGTTGTGCAAAAGTTTTTCCACTTCTGATGACTTGTGTTAGGGTTAGGGTCCAGTGAAATCCCTTAATCACACTTAATGATTTGACTGATAGCAATTTCTTGTTTTTTCTTGCAGATTTTTATACTTTATTTTGTCTTTTAAAATGAAGTGTCTTCTTATGTTCAATTATAGTGTTTTAATGAATTAAATAATTAAAATTAAGTAATTTGTTTGTATTGGCTTAAGATAATGCTACATTTGGAACAAGTGACTGAAAAACAACAACAATGCAAGTTAGTATCACTTTTTATAAATTAAATCGGACGTAGAGCCATTTCTTTGGGTTTGTTGTGCTTTCGTATAATAATGTATTAGACTAACAGCAGGACATTCCTTTGTTACCGTTTGTTGATGAATCATTCAAAGCTTGTCGTAGTAAATTAAAACGTTTGAACAACAACCACATATTGACAGAGGTGGAGGTGTAAAATAAAGTCTGCTGGTCCGCTTGCTGGTTATAAAAGTTGCTTCTTTTGTTCAACATAAAAACACAAATTAATTACAAAAGCAGTTTCCATATCAATAAATTACAGCTTACCTTTTCTAGTGAGAACAGCATGAAATAATCCATTAAAAAAAGGACAACACGCGCTCTGAATTTATTAAAGACACGAGCCGATGGTTAAGAAAACCCCGACAGAGGGCGAGATAAAGAAATAATAGCTTTTCTACTCATCATAAAACACACAGCGTTATTTACAGATGCATTTGACTTCCTTCTTAAAGGAAAAAAAAGTTAGTTTCACTCTTCTGACTCTCCAAAGTAAAAAGAATCACATGTTATTGAGGAGCATTAGCTTTCTGATGTTTATCTGCTAACACGTCTTTCTCTCCTATCGTTACGATACACGATACAGAGCTAACGCGCTAACAGGAGGGCAGATATCCACAACATAGAGCTAATGTTTAGAGCATGGCCAGGCACATAGTCGAAGACAAAAAAAACTATTTAGGAAATATATATGCATTCCCAGCATGCATTGTAAGCTAATACCTGCAGAGAAATGTCTACAAAATATTTACGAAGCAGCAATATCAACCTCCAAATTCAGACATTTCTGTGCAGGTTATTAAAGTAGAATTAACTGTTCTTACTTAGTAATTATAGCTTGTTAACATCACTATACTGCACTGACTCAGTACACTGTGAATTATCATTACAATCTGGGTCGAACTACAAAATGAGGGCTTTATAAAATACTGTTTCTGTGCTTTCAAAAAGGACAACATAACATGTTTTGTCCTGACTTTCATTTGGTATTCACGTAAAGTGCTCAGGGAAATGTAAGACGGTGCAAAAACCTTCTTTAAAACAAAACTGGGAAAATAATTCGTCAAGCCAATGTTTGCATGTAGCAGAAAAAAACAACAACATACTTTAGAGAAAACAACAAAATCCATGACAATAATCAATACTGCACACCTTCACGTTACAAAAATAGACCTATATACACATTTCACTTCTCCCTTAGTCAACGTCTAACTGTTTTAACCATCATGTGTTATTATGAAGATCAAGCGAGGAGGGAAAGCACAAAACTGCTACTCTTAATAATTTAATTTCTTCTGCTTAAATACCAAGTGAATCCTTCCCCTTGAAACTGAAACCGTTATCGTCCTTATTCGTCAGTTATACATTTCTCACTTCATCTTAAACATATAGCAATATTCTTCTGTTGGTTGCACATATCTATTTATCCTAGATCTGCTTTTCTTTTGAGTTTGTGAGTATAGATTTTGTTGTGCTGTATTCTGTTTTGTCTCTGATGAGTATCAATGTCAATCTGTATAAACGGGGAGGACTCTCCTGCACTGAATTTAGTGTTTCCTATTGTTGGTATATGTCTCTTAATAACTGTGCAAATAGACTAAACCTACAACACTCTCATACATGAGACAAAACACCATTTCTCACACACTGTGCACATAACATTGCAGCCATTTGGAGACGGGATATCTTGTTAATAGTGCCAAGCTGCTGGACTGGATTGAAGTAGGCCAAGCGGTAGTGTAACAACAAGCAATTGTGAACCTGATCTTCCCAAATGAATCCACAATGTTAAAAACACACACTCACATATGCATACATACACAAACACACATCTCTCATCATAATCAGGAAACAATGTCCGTATAACTACATGTATGGTTACAGGAACATTGTTTTTCTAGTGGGATATTTCCACCTGCTCTGTTCTGTGTGCTGTTTGTTTAATATAAAGAAGTCGCCTGGCGAGTCCCGTCTCCAGATCAGGCAAAGCGGGGGTTCCACAGTCTATTGTAAAGCTAACAGGCAGAGATGTTTGGGGTTGTTTGCATGGCATGAAAACATTGTGTAGCAATGACATCACATCCCTACACTCCAGACTGGAGTTCAGTTCACGCTCTCCATGTTGGCACCACACATTCCACTACAGCTGAGCATTTAAAGGCTTTTCTATGCTAACATGGAGGCCACCACAAACTAGACGTGCCTCTTCGGCTTCTCTTTACCAGATGGGCATCGTGTCGGGGAACCAGACCCTGCCCAGGTGCTTAGAAACCTCCCAGTGGATCTCATCCAGGGAGTATTTGTGATCTGGGATCAGCACCTCCTCCATGATGGACAGCTGGGAGAGCCTCCTGCCACACATCTTGACGAACTCCACGAACGCACTGCAGGAGACCTCGCACTCGCCCAGCCCGATGGCGGACAGCTGGGTGCAGTGCTTAGCGATGCGGATCAGCTCCTCATCCAGAGGACGCAGGCCGTTGGCGCACACCACCAGCTCCACCAGGCGGGGGCAGTGCAGGCCCACGCGGCCCAACACCTCCTTACTGACGGAGCGGCCGAAGTAGAGGTGCGTGACCGGGATCTCCTCGTTAAAGAAGGGGCCGAACTCGTCCTCGTAGAGAAAGAAGTACATGACCAGGTTGAATTTGGGCGAGTGGCGCACCATGGCGTCCCAGCTGCTCTTCCTGATGGTGTGGAAGTGCTGGCCGGGGTTCTCACTCACCACGTCGATCCGCAAGTGTTCCAGGTGGACGTGTTTTTCCGAGGAGAGAGCCAGCAGCAGGTCGTCACTCAGGAGGTGGTAGTTCAGTGCCAGCTCTCTGAGGCCGTGGCACTGGTCTGCCACACACAGGATGCCTGCAAATATAGACAGCTTGTTGTTTTTCTAAATGATCTCAAATTCATCATGGGTTTTTATGATGTGTAATGTTTTGTTAGACAAGATTACAGTTGAATAGGCTGTCACAATGACCGGTACAGGAACATATTCCTGCCTACTGCAATAACTCTATATAACAAATCTCCACTGGCTGGAAGAGAACTCTCTGCTCCATAGCTTCTCTTGGATAACCAACTTAAAATCACAATGTATGTACGTTTGACATTTATATTCAATTAATATGTAATATTCCATTTCTTACACACTTAATGTACTGTATACATAATATCCTGCTTTTATATTTTGGTGCTTTAAATTTGTATTTCAACATATTTTCTACTTTTTTTAAATGCTATTTTAGATGTTTACATTTTGGATTGTTTATTTCTAGTCTTTTAATTTCTCTAATGTACAATGCCTTGTCTTTTTATGCTGCTGCATCGCAAACACTTCCCAGATTCAGATTAATAAAGTACTTCTTATCTTATCTTTTCAGTCTTTATCATAGCTGACATTTAAAAACAGTTCCAGGAAAATGTATGAAAGATGAAGAATGATAGGAAAATTATAAGATTAATAAGGCTAAAAAAAAGTGATTCAGAAAAACTAAATAAAAAATATGACTGAAAGTACAAGGTGAATATGGCTTGAAAATATCAAAACAAAAACATGAGGAGGCTGCTTCTCTCGACCTGATCACTGAAACAGCTGCAGCAGTCCGGGCGCTCACTGTACCTGCGGGGGAGACGTGAGGACAGCTGCTCATCTTCAGCAGCTTCAGCGTGTCGCTGTTGTTTGCCACCAACACCTTCAGAGACGGATCGTCCACCGGCGTGTCGTCAATCTTCAGCGAGGACAGCGACTTGGAGTTGACAAACACCACCGTCAGAGCTGAGATGAAATGAGACTGTGGAAGGACAAAGAGTAATCATGAATTAGCTTGAGAAGTAGCAACCAAGATGGCAGGTCTCAGATTTGAGTGGGCATATTTAAATCAATTATATTGGGATTGATGGTGGACCATATGTGCAGTGAGTCATATTTATGCATATTTGTTTTTGTTCAGTTACACACAGAAACACACAGATCTTTTAAAAATCGTTTTTTCTGTATCCATTTGGTTGCTGTAACCCTCATGGACTTCTCAGGTTTGTACTGGACAATATTTACTTCCTATCTTAGTATGAAAGTATGTATGATCCACATAAACTTGACTGTACATGTAGGTGAACGTTTCATATGTTAATGACCAAATCAATGATATAATACACTGGTGATAACTTCCTGGGACAGAATGGCTTTCAAGTGTTCATAGGAAGAAGATCACAGTACACTAAGAGAGACAAAATAAAACTTCCCAGACAACATCATGTGTCCTTCTGAGGCCTTCGAAGTAATGGAATCCTTGTTCTTTGCAATGAATGGGAACAGAGACTGCTTTTCAGCCCCGTCCTCTGATAAGAAGAGAATGCAAACGCTATTCTGTCCACTGACAATTAACAGGCTCCGCCAAACACTGAATGATCCACCATGGAAAGGCATTCGCTTTATTTGATTTTCCTTGAAAATCTGACACAGATATGTTGTGTGTTTGTGCTATTTATACCTTTGGAACCTCCATGAAACTGGGCCTGGCTGTAGAGATGAGCCCCAAGGTCTTTAGTGAACAATTCACCAACTGTGAGAGGATGTCACATGCTGCTTCTGCAGACTCTGTACTGCTGTCCACCTGGAAGGTACAAACAGAGATTAATCATCACCTCAGGAACATTAAAACAACAATGTCTGACCAGATGGCCGTAGCAAATTGTGAACACGCCCAGAATCGTTGGTTTTGACACACAACATCTTTCTCTGCCGTTACCTTGAAGCTGACATACTGCAGGTGGTTGGAGTGCCTCTTTATGATCTGCTTGATGAGGTCTGGATGTGTGGCTTTCAGGTAAGAGCTGGCTGGCTGGTTGAGCTCAAACTCAAAGCATCTCCACAACTCTGGCATGTGGAAAGCCTGGTTCCACCTGCGGCACACCTGAGAGGCATAGGCCCGGTCCAGCAGGGGAAGGTACTGAAAGAGGTGGAGCAGGAGTTCCTGAGGCAGGCGGGCCCAGTCAATCCCCGAAAACTCTCCGACCTCCGCTGCCTCCGACTCCTCGTCCGTCTGCTTCCGCACCTTCTTGCAGACCTCAGTGGGGCTCTTACTGGTGGAGCTTTTGCTCTCCTCCTCTCCTCCTTTAATACGCTTCATCCTGGAAAAATAGAGCTTGTTATAGTCCAGCAACACAAAGCACAAGCCTGTCAAACTACACAGCAGCAATATTGATTATCAAACTCAACGATTTTGAAAGTAGATCCAAAAAGTGACTTAGTTTCAGGTTGCCTGTTTTAAACACAAGTTGTCTCTGTGTGTCTATATATATATATATAGTATGTAGGCTATCAGAAATGATAGCATATATATATGCTACTGATGTGTTTAACCGTGTACATGCATTTTTTTAATTTTCACCTGGAACAGCGTGACAGATCCTAACATTGATAGATCTAACACTGCAAACCAGTTGTGTTTATTGAGGAGTTTTACAGATATCATTTTTACAAAATGACTCTATAGACTTCTGTAGATTTGAGTTGTATTTCATTTGATTCCCCCGACATTCTTGATCTGAATATTTAAACACATCTTAAAAAGGGGAATTAATTCTCTCAAATCACTATATTTATTATTATACTATACCATATAGGCCTACACTATATTTTGTATATAATAAAGATGTGTGCTATACATGTGAATGGATGAATCCTTGTCATGTATCAAAAAGGAAATTATAAACTGAATATTATGTAATTGACATATGTGTACGCATATGCTGGATAAATCCGTGTATAAAAAACAACCTGTTGCATTAGTCATTCAATACTTATCACAGCATATTTGCACCATTACAGCACTGCATGATTAACGATGAATCATCTGAATGTGTATGTATATACGACTTAAATTAGAACAACAAAATAATTATGTTCATGTAAAATCACTGTCATTCTCACATTCTCGAAATTGTTAAATCCCACAGTATTGTGATATCTGACTTTGCTTATTTTAGAAGAAAGGTGTCTGTATAAGATGTGATGTGTGTATGAGCCGGAGGCCATCAATATAACGCTAGTCGTCAATATACTGATATAAAGCAGGACACCATCTAATTCTGTAATAAAAAGCTGACAATTTAACTTTCCTATGTGCATTAATGCAAAGGTTAATTGAATGCATTACTTTGTTTACATTGACAGCGCAAATACAAGTAGCAGTAAACTTAAGTAGCTTATTAGTTTGAACCAAAATACATTATATTTCAAGCTACCTATTAGGCAAACCCTTACCTCTATATGACACTTTTCCCATGCAATACTCTAGACTTGATTGACATAATGACGCACAGAGTTAATTAACTACAACACACACAGCTTACAAGCTTGGCGACCTATCCTACCTTGATGTTTACACTCAGCTAGCCGACTAGCAGTTAGCAGGAAAATCCGTTCAACACTTTTGACACTTCAGCCCGGGCTCAAGCTGGAAAAGCTCACTCGCGACAACCGAATAAAACGCATCGGAAGAAAACAACTAAGCCGTTTGACGATAGAGAAGAGGTAAGAGGTATTCTTCTGAATGAATAAACACGGCGAGTCTGGCTCATCCAACAGGTTGACTTAAATCCTTGGTGGGAGTTTCGGCCCCCCTGATTCTGAAATGGCGAGGAGTTGTTGTTGTGACAGCAGCGGTGCATCATGGGAGATACAATGCGAAATGGCTGTTGGTAAAGATCGTCTCTGTTCAGTTAATGACTCACCCGAGAGTGATAACAAATAATCAAATATGTCATTATAAAAATAATACAAACTATATAATCTACGAGAATATCACAAATACAAACAGTGTTGCGGATTTATTTGAAGACCTTTTTGATGGATAAGGAGGACCCGTTTCTGATTGCACAAATGCAGCTAAAAGTCTCTGCTTTTGGTGTATCTTCAATATTAGGTAATAGAGATGAAGGTTATAATGTACACACAATTATAAAGTATGCTATTTATGCTTTATGCATTGCAATTGTGGATATATTTGTGAAAGGCACAACGAAAAAAGGATGTTGAAAGTGTCCAAAGCTTTTCAGACTTAATGTACTTTAAATAATATTCTTTAAAACCCCTTTCCTAATGTCCTGACTCCTGGGCTTATAAAAGAACAAAGCAAAAACCAAAATGTCTTCATGTCACAGTTGCTATAATCTTTATGAATATACATGTACTGTGTTATTTTTTTTTAAAACCCCATTTGGATTATGAAAATGTTTTCCTCGGAAGACTCCAGTTTTTTTCAGCGGTTTACTTTGGTTATTTTAATTGTTTTATTCCTCAACTTTATGTCTCTCCGTCACTAATATCCAGATGTGGGAGAAGTACTCAGATCTTGATAAAAATCTGTAAAGTAACTAAAGGTAAAAAATAAATGAAGGGAAGGAAAGTACAAAGTAGCAAAATATGGAAAAACTCAAGTAAAGTACAAGTATCTCAAAATTGTACTTTAGTCAATGTACTTAGCGACTTTACACCACTGCTCATATCTTAACCTCAATATTTATGAAGTCAATATAAAAAGTAGTAAAGCAAAATATCCAAAAGCAACCATTAAAATAGAACAACTTTAGCCCATTACAAAGCCCTCGTACACAAGTTCTCCTCCCATATGCAAACATGGATTTTGGTAACAAACAGCAAAAATGCATATATTAGGAAAAACTTGGATCACACCGGCATGTAATGGAGCCCTTAAAAAGATGTACAGGCATCACAAGAAATACATTTTTATATTTTCATAGTTTCTTTCAGCCTTTCAAATAATATATTTACAGAAATAATGAACAATTTGAGTCTCTAGCTAGATTTTACATTGCATGTGTTCCATATAAAACAATCAAAGGCCAACAGTGACTGTAGGTAATTTAATGGGAATGTCACCACTCATGAATGACAGTGTATACTTTGCGAAACAGAGAACCTGGTTTATTACCATTCAACTCCATCCACCACAGATATTACAGAGCAGATTCACAAGTATTAAGCTTTTATATAACAGCAGCTTTTTTCCACACTCTGTTCCCCTGACCCCCCCGATCCCGATGCCTCCTACTAGGGAAAAACATTACAGGTGCACAATTGTATTTGGTGTGAAGACTGGCCCCTCGTATCACTCAGCCGTATTCAGTCTCACTGCGAGGTCTTTTGTTTGTTTTGTATTACTGTAGGATTTTGGTAATTTTTCATGTTTTGACAGAGCTCCAAATAAGATTTACATCCACTATCATTCACTGCGGGCATCAGGCTCAACCTTTTCATATCCAGACAACAGAAGAGATCTGACATTAAGAAGAGGGGGAATTACGACTGTCTACTGTATAAAAATGTACAGTGGCTTTATTGACATACATTCCATAGGTTAAACAGCTGCAAAATAGGAGGCACACCCAGTATTGCACTTCATTAAAAGTTCTGGCTCAAAACATAACCCAGAATATCAAACAAAACTGAAGTGAAGAGTAGCAACTTCGGAATACAGCTATTTTGAATAGTATCATATATACAAGATTAGATAAATCGTACACTATTTTCCTCCCAAACATAATATTCTTAACAGTCTTTTCCACCTTCTTTTTTTGTCCGTCAACCCATGATGCACTTGACAGTGGAGAATACTGTACAAGATTACGAAAAAAGTTTACATACAACAATATTTAAATTTAAATGTATAGTTAGGAAGCTGGAAATACGGCCTGTTCCTTTTTTTTTTTTTTAAACCCACGCTGATCCACAGTTGCCTTTAAGCAAATTCCTCTCATATTCAATGTTAAATCTGGTATTGATACACTTCAGTGATCAGGAGGTGTGCAACGTCTATAGAAGCCGAGGGAATACAACGGCCGCATGCAAACACGTCACAAGATATTTTCTTTTTTTTTCTTCTTTTTTAAAATCTATTGTTCCTTTTTTCCATTCAGGTAACTCTGAATCTAAAGGATGGTATCAGAGCCCCATGTTACTGATGTTGGTAGAAGAGCAGACCTGAGTACTCTCAGCGTAGGGAGGAAACCTGATCCAGTCCAGGAGACCCGACAATGCAAGAGCCAAGCTTCACGGCTGAGCTTCAGCAGCAGCCAGAAATCACAGTAGACAAACTGGTTTTCAAATAAAAGTCTTCTGTTGGTTAGAAGGTGTGGGCATTTCTGCACACCCCACAGCCCAGGGCGAACTCCTCCCCCGTCGGTGGGTGAACCACATGCAAAGGGCACTCTGTACCCTCCAGCTGCTTGCCTTTGGGCCCTGTGATAGAAAGGAAGAGGATAACATCTCAATTATTATCTCTTAATAGTTATTTCTGTTTGGTATTTGCAAAAAGTCTGATAAATGTAAAATTGTACAGAAGTTAATGCATAGCTAAGCACCTGCAGGACAATGAGGCAGTTCCTCCTTGGGGACACTGGTCATCCTCTGGAAGTCATCATGGCAGGCGTTGCAGAAGTGTGTGGTGCCAAAGCAGAAGAAAACGGCCACAGAGCAGCAGTACCGACATTTATACTCCAGGAAGTCTGTGCCATGTTTGGAGCACATCTGGTGAAAAGTAAACAAGAATCATCAGGGAAAGAGTCAATATAAGCAGCATTTTTTTTAAATGGTCACAATAGATACCCAGCTTAAGTGATTTCTTAATTTGACCGTATCATGTTTTACAGTGGCCACATGAGTCTGATGAAGAAAGGTTATGCTTGAAACCATAAATAAGCGAACATAGGAGCTGCCCTGCAGTGTGAAAATTAGGTATTTGTTTTTTACAAAATGGCAGTGATTAAAAGAGTCAAGGTTGTCACTGAGGTAGGCTAGCTGCTTCCCCAATGTTAAGTCATTGGGCAAAGGTATGCGGATTAACACAAGAGTGGTACCAATCTTCTCATCTCACACTTGGCGATAAAGAGAATAAGTGCATTTTTCCAAAATGCCCAAACTATTGGCTATAGTAATCGACCCACCTGAGCCCTGGAGACATCTGAGCATGCTCCACAGATCAGCTCACTGGGGTCGTAGTCATCGCCCTGTCCCGCCTCCGCGTCGCAGCGAGCCTCTCCTCCGAAATAGGCCTGGGTAAAAGGGCAATCATAAATTAATTTTCAACTCCTGACCAACATTCATTTGAAATATGACTTAATGTTATATAGTACCTTCTTGCACTTGAAGCAGACATAGTATGCATATCTGTTCATGGCAAAGCCTGCAGGGTCGTTGTGGAATCGGGCTCCTGGTGTAGTTATCGCCTCGCTCTTATGTAGACCTTCGTACTCCAGCCTCATCAGAGCCTTTCTCCTCACGTCATCATAAAGCTCCTTAATGGGGTCGAGCAGGTCCTTGATCACCAAGTGATTGATTTTGTTCTGGAGGCAAACAACAAAATAAGGTTACTGTATGTGGCAAAGGCATTTCCCAATGAAGACTGTGAACACATCAATCATACAGTCACACAGTAGCTTTGCTTAACAAAGCATGTAAGCACTCTACTTCTTCAGGTAACATCTTACCTTACAGATGGGACACAACATGAAGCCAAACGTGATTCGGGGCCCGAGCCAGCGATTTTCAAGAACACGACGAGTACACTGAAGGTGGAACACGTGAGTGCAGTCCAGCTGAGAAGAACACAACGAGTTAATGAGCAAGCTTAATAAAGACAAACTCTTCCCCATAATGGACTAGCATGTATATTTAGAGCTACCTGTACTGCAGGAGCAGCAGAGAGGGCCTCTGTGAAGCAGATCATACACATGTCGTCTGCATCCTGTTTCAGACAGCTAGTGTTCTTGTCACAGCCGTGCAGACAGGGAAGGCAGCACTCCTCATTCTTGACTCCTCCACAGGGGTGTCCACAGGAATGAGTTTTACTGCAGGCCAGTTTAGCATATTCCTTAGGGGGAGAAAACAACAGTACATATAACATGTTCACTTTACCACTACTGTAACTCTATATTACTTTAAATGTATCTTGTGTATAAGACTTGCTCAATCAGAGAAGTTGATGCTTATTACCTGGCAGTCTGGGTCTGAGCAGACGCTGCCCACTGCAGACAGCTCCGTCCCATTCCTCGTACCACAAAACCTGCAGGCGTCTGAGCTGCTGGAGGCTGGTTTACCTACAGAAATAATGACATTACTGTAAATATAACTGCGCAACTTAAGCAGATGACCCATATAAGCAACAATACTTATAGTAATCTACTATCAGAAGAGCAGTGGCATGATCTGCTTCATTACCTGTGTGCTCTCTGAACTCCACCATAGCCTTCATAGTCTTAGAGTCGGCCAGAGCCATGAGCCAGAAGAGCTTAGTCCTCCCACAGCCTTCATGGAGATCCACCTTTATGGCCTCCTCTTCCTCCTTGAACACCTACAAAAAACATTCAAATGAAACAAAAGCTCAGTTTTATTGCATTCATGAACTACTCATCAGCAGCAGATCAAGCCGACCCTCACCTGTCTCTGGTGAGAGCGCGTGCGGCGGTGCAGGTGGAGGAAGCGGTCACAGTCGGTGCAGAGGTTGCCGCACATGTTGCACAGGATTATGGCTGCCGTCTCTCCATCATCATGATTGTCACACATAGGCTGTGGATCAATGGAAGAGGAAATCAATGTGTTATTTTGGATTACCTGTCAAATACTTTTTCACACAGTGTAGCTATTGTTTTTCTTTCTCACCATCTGCTTCTGCTGTCCATCTTTGCCCATCCAGCGACCGGAGGACAGCCTGTCCACATGATCCTGGTCCAGCACACACAGTGAAGCTAAGGCCAGCCACAGCTGTAAGACACAATAGGGGATACAGTATAAGTTACAAATACCCAGTAAGAATAGATCAATGTGTTGTGTATGTGTGTGACATCTGAGTCCATACCCTTGTTGTGGCGATACAGCGTACAGGAGACCGATGTTCCTCCTCCATTTTGGTCAGTGCTATGATGGTCTCAGCTATTGCATTTTTGGTGATTTTGGACCAGCCTTCTGAAAGGTGTCCCTAAAAACAGCAAAAAGGAGTTTTAGAGAGGTACTATTCCAAGTGTGACAAATGGGTATCCATATGCAGTTTGGCTCACAGAGAGTACAAAGGGGAAGGAAGATTTAAACAAAGAGAACTTACAGCTGCCATGTCTTTAACCAGCTTTATGATGATCTCTGCTATCTGAGGAGGAGTGGAGCCTTTCATCCACCAGTGGCTCTCTCCCCTGCGGATGTAGCTGAGTAAGAAAGAAAGGGGCAATAAATATGAAAATCAAAGGAAATTGCAATTAATGTTTAAAGTCTACAGTAATAATAACATCTCCAAATTCTGATCGAAAAAAAACCACCATGGTATTGATTTGTAGACTGTAAACCATTACCAAGGAAGTTAGCGGGAGGGTCATCGATTTTCATTCTTACTTGACATTTTGCCCTATCCTTAGATAGCACATTATATTTGACTTTAGCATCACCGACACAATGTTTTTTTTTGTACCACATATTTCGATAAGTCCATCAGAAACTCACCTGGAGTTGAAGATCATGGGCAGCGTGACGGTGGTGACCCCTTTGCCCGCTGCCATGCCGGCGGTGCCAGCGATGGTGGTACCTTTGGCTTTCAGCTGCACGGTGAGGGCTTTTGCGATGCAGCCCAGGAACATGTCGAGGATGCAGAGCTTGTTCCAGTCGCCCTTTTCTGTGGAGTGGATGATGTCACTGATGTCTGCAGGTGGCAGCGCCTTCACTCCAATGATGCTGGCGAGTCGCACTGGTGTAACCTCTGGGAGGACGCGTCTGAGCAACGATGTGACCTGAGATAAAGAAGGATCAGATGGAAGACAAGTTAGTAGTTTGTTTAGGTTTGTATGGTATTAACTTTAACCTTGTATGCACAAAATAAATGCTTATAAAATTAATTATTTTAAAGTATGTTAAACCTGAAAACTAACTCAAAACCACGTTGATGTGGCAAAAACAGCATGAAAAACAGGCAAGAAATACAGGAAAGAAGAAGACTGCCAGTTATCAAACAGCGGGTGTTTCTCAATGTCGAGGAAGGCTGCTCCAGAGCCACTATTTCAAGTATGCTACGTCATTGAGTGCCGCCGAAGGACTTTTCCAATGTCCAGCATACTTGGAATTCTACGGAGGCCGGCGTACTTCTTAGCGAGAAATTTCGAGGCTGCACATGTGTAGACTCCGCGGTCTTAAAATCCCCACAATGCTTTGCGCAAGGACCAATTTCCAAATCTTTGGCGGAAATCGCGCTCCATTTAAGGTGCTCGCATATGACGCACCCCTGCACACCTGTTAGCCTGTTAGCCGTTACAGCAGCTGAG
>NW_011361857.1:46397-48903 GCF_000735185.1 Notothenia coriiceps
GCAGCCTGCGTGATTGGCCTGTAGGGAGGGGCGGCCCTGTGTGTATCCTCCGCGGTCTTAAAAATCCCCACAATGCTTTGCGCACGGAAATCGTGCTCCATTTAAGGTGCTCGCATATGACGCACCCCTGCACACCTGTTAGCCTGTTCCACCAGTCTTCGTTTTCCGAGGCTAGGAAGGATTCTTGCCTCGCTTCTGAAGGACCTGACTCGGAAGACATGTGCTACCAAGCAAGCCTCCTCGACAGTATGTTCTATATTAATTATAATAAATAAAATTGAAACAATGAAGAACATGGATTATCCTCATTAGAAATGTCAATGATGGGTAATAAGAGAATCTTTTAGACTTTGGTCAACATTGAATTATGCCACTACTCCTGGACTAAACCTATAGTTGTGTGTGTTTGCATTGGCTCACCTGTCTCTGTACTCTTGGAGACGCTGTGTGCAGCAGAGAAAACAGGTCCTGCATGAGCGTTAGCTGCTGAGCTAGGTACTGGCGGCCGACGTTGGAGCCGCTCAGAGCCAGGACCATGGACAGCAGCTCGAAGCAGTAGGCGTCTGAGGAGGCGTCATCGTCACTGGGCTGAGAGTTAGCGTTCTCTTTGCTGGAGATGGCGTGTTCCCACTCCTCCCTCACCCGGGTGGCCTCCATACGGATGGCTTGGACGATGTGCGCACACACCTGGAAATAAATACAGTTCATGTAAAAAGGGCTGAGATTATAATATCACAGTAAATGGGTTAAAAAACTTATTAGACTTATTACCTGTTTCTGGAGGTTGGTGAGTTTACTCCTGCTGAAAATGATTCCCACCATGTGCTCTTTAAGGTCTGCGTCAGATGGTGCCTGGTCATAAAGAATGTAGGTGTAAGATGTCAGATTGAAGGTAAGTAAATATTTGAGTCACACAGTACAGGTAAACTGCCATGGTGCAGACCTTGTCTTCTCCCTCAGGTGATGAAAGAAGGTTTTTCTCCTCCTGCTCTGGAGTTGGCTCTGCATCGCCACAGATAAGTTTCCCAAAGACCTACAACAAAGTAAACAACAACGTTTTTGAAAAGAGACTCCAGTGGTTCCACAGGTGATTTATACAGAGTTTGTATGAAGCTAGTTAGACAGACCTGTGATGTGATGAGGCGAAACACTCGGAGAGTCTCCGCCTCGCAGTTCTTCTGCTGGGCCATGCTGGCTGAGATCTGTCCGAGGATCTTTATGCTCTCGCCCTCTTTCCAGCCGAGGACCTTCACCTGGCGCACTCTCAGTGTGTTCTCCGGACCCTTCAGTTCCAACTTGATCACATGATGATCCCCACCAGGAAGCTCACTCGTCACCCAGCCCATGTGACGGGCCTCGAGCTCGACCTTTGATGAAAAGGCACGGCGATGTTCAATATGTGCATGTGTAATCTATAATCTGTATATTGTATGTAGTGTATTCTAATGCTAGGTCAACAAGGTACACATTATTCATATGGAATAAAAATAATAAGAAGTAGAAAGTGACAATACCTGTTTGATTCTGCAGAGGTCGTCGATTGCTTTACCACAGAGGAATGTGACGGATGTGACTTTGTTCTGTGGATATAACAGAGGGAAATGAAACCTTTATAAACATATTATCATTAATTCCTACTTGGTCCTTACTTTGCATTCATACCATAGCAATGCTTCCGTTGCCCACTTACCCCGATGTCTCTGGAGTTGTCCACATGAACCGTCACATTAGTGGCGTTTATGCCTTTCACACAGCTGATGGTGATGCTCTTGGTTTTGTTCTTGTCCTCATCTCCAGATTCCCAGAAGGTCTCTGTGGAGCCGTCTGTGAGGCTGCCGATCATGGCAGGACGACTGGACGTCTTGATGTCCACGACACTGGTCAGATCCTTCAGACAGGTCACCAGGCAGAGATCCTGTTATCACACACACTCAGGTTAGTGCATGTCATGCACATACACAATAGTTGGTTTAATCCGTGTTGACAAACAGAATACAGATCTGATTTATAAGTAAGCAAGTCAGTCAGTGATTGGCTTCTTGCCTGGCTCATTGCTTCGTAGCCCGACTGCACGCTGATGTTGAAGCTCTCCTCGCTGTCACCATCATCTGACTTGGAAAGGATGTTGTTGATGTGATGGAAAACGTTGCTCTGGTGGAGGAACTGGTGGTCGGACTGCTTGAACTTCAAACTCCAGCACCTAAAAGAATAACCAGTATTAGTTGTGAGCAGGTTATCACCTCTCTTATCTGTCTGCCAGTAAATAAGATAAGATATATTTGCAAACATTTCGAAAGAAAGTTGTAATCTAGGAACCCAAAAAGGGTACAAGAGTATTATTCAGGGTTCGTACACTTTTTCACCAATGATTTTCAATGACTTTTCCATGACTTCTCCATGACCTTTACCTAATTTTCCATGACCAAAATAATTAGTCTCTAAGCGTACCACTGAAAATTGTTTATTTTAACATGGAACAGGAAAATAAGGTCTGCATATGAAAGAT
>NW_011361857.1:48909-49113 GCF_000735185.1 Notothenia coriiceps
GACCTTTACCTAATTTTCCATGACCAAAAAAATTACTCTTTCTCAGCGGTACCACTGAAAATGGTTTATTTTAACATGGAACAGGAAAATAAGGTCTGAAACATGTTGTCTAAAACAAATCAAATAGACTTACTAGCTTCTACACGCAAAGCAACTAAAATCTCTCACCAGCAAAATACCTCGTCAGTTAAATGCCATTGTACG
>NW_011361857.1:49178-86006 GCF_000735185.1 Notothenia coriiceps
CTACTAGACTCATACCAGAAAAGAACCTAAAATCCATAAAAAAGCAACAATAAACCCCTCGTAGTCCCTTAATGCAATTGTACCCTTTATTATATGACCCATACGACCCCCAAAAAACCGAAGTTCCCATACTCCTATTATCATTATATTCCGTATCTCAATATTATCGGAGATTAGATAAAATATAAATTCCATATTCGGATGACGAATCCTTACGATTGGATGCAACTTTAGTTACATTTCCATGACTTTTCCAAAACGTAGGGAAAAATATTGTTTTCCATAACTTTTCAAGGGCCTGGAATTAGCATTTTGCATTTTCATTACTTTTCCAGGTTTTTAATGACCGTAAGAACCCTGATTATTGAGGACAATATAAAGATATTATTGTTAAAGCTTGAAAGTTTGAAATGAATAAAAAAAGAATAGTGATTTCAGTCAAATGTTTGTCTCTATTTTTGGCAAATGAGGCGATGGTTTACCATGTTGACTATACACAATAGAGTCATATGTGTATTAGCAACATGATATCAATATTTCAGTTTTTAGATGTCACAGTTATCATAAGTAGCAGCTTATCACAACACCCCTAAAATATAGTAAGTAAACATCGAAATCAGTCAATCTAGAAATGTTGATTTGTGTGTTTGTGTGTTCATCATTTTTCAATCAATCAGGAAGTATACCTCAGTGCCATCTGCTGAAGTGAGCTGCCACTAGGAAGTGACATCATGAGGTCAGAGATGGTCTGCAGGAGGCGGTGGAAGGAGTGGGGGAGGGGATGAGCTGCCTCCCCGGCGATAACAATGTCTGACAGAGGATGTTCACAAACGCCAAGGTCTCTCTCCTGTAGGGTGAAGATGTGCACAATAAGAAAATGTAACAACAAAACAAAAGTAATGCTGCAGGTTGTTTTTGTCATTTAACCACTAATTACTGTGAGGGAAGCATTCTTCCTTTCTCCTAAGATATTTAACCTTAGTGCCTGTTGACGTTTACGACCAAACCCTGGCTCTGTTATCTCTCTTAAGGAATGGGAGGCTCCAGCTATCTTGATAAACCAGTTCAACTCTCAGTCAAAAAATGGTTTACGGCTGTGGGAACGCTGGCTTTCTAAGCTCCACAGATGTTTACGCCTCCCCCAATATGCTCATTAACTCTCTGTGAACTAGTTAAAAGGTCTATGGAGAGATAGGCTGATCAGAATTGACATGACAACCCACCCGTGCAGTCAGAACCTTTTGCTGCTGTGACTTGTGATATGAATTCTCCGGCCGTTTGACTTGTAATAAACATCATTGTTTGACATCAAAGCTCCAACTCTCCTCGTGTCTCTGAGTCCTGACTCTCCATTGCTGCAGAAGTGTCCCTTACAATTACCTGTTCCACATTTTCTTGCTTCCCCTTGTTCTCCTCGTCTTCGTCGTCCTCAGGTTCATACGGCGATGGGGTGAGAGATGCTACAAAATGCCAGAGGATGTCGTGCAGGGAGGTGGTCTGGATCACATTGCACAGCAGCCAGTTGAATGCCTGACACCAAGAAAAAAAAACATACCAATTAGTCTTCTTAGGATCCATAAACGATCTTGAGTCCAACTTGTCCATTAGCTAATTAAGTGTAATTGATTAACTACTGACAACTTAAAACTAATTGCACTGATTCCCTGCTGGATAGGGAACAACAATGAATACAAAGTAAATTGGAGATTCAGAGAAATATAGCAGCGTGTACCTCCATGGCAAACACCCTGCAGGCAGACTTCCTCAATGCGTGCCTCATGGCCACTTCCAGGCCCTCCAGGTCATGGTGCTGGATGACAAAAGCCAGAACAGGCCACTGGAAGTTCCTCTCCCCCTTACTGAGGGAGCCGTGGGCCGAGATCAGCCTGGACAGCTCAGGAGACGGGTGTCGTAACAGGGAAGATCCCACCTCTGTGTGGGGGGCAGAGCAGGTTAGTGTTGATGCTGTAAATCACTTATCATCAGTATTAGTTCTCTCATGGTCAAGTGTGTTTACCTGCATCACCACTATGGACCCTGCGTCTGGGAACAGCTTTGACCCGAGCTGGAGAGGGCGAGTGCTGCTTGTCATACTCGGATGCTACGACTGAGTAAGACCTCTGAAAGACTGTCCGTTTAGCCGTATCGCTGTCTGTGATCGGACTGGTCTCGAGACTAAGAAAAGAGAAATGAAAGACAGAAATAGACACGGTGATATGCCTTTAGCACAAAGATCATAAGTGCACAACTTAGAAACACTCATTTCATACCACAGTTTTCTTTGCTTGACAAAAACTATTTACTGGAGAATGGAGCAGCCAGGCTCTTTGCACTGTGCAACTAGTGTGATCATGATAAGGAGGCAAACAAAATGCTTGCTGTCAAGTTGAGGGAAAACAAGAGTCAAAGAACTAGCTATTAACAGAGAGTATATATGCATGACAATAAGGCATTATCTGCTCTAAGCATGGTGAAACAAAATCATATTATCTGCATTAATTATGGACTTTGGACTAAGATGCGTTACCTGGGGGGCATTGACTTCATGTTGTTCTCTGGTTCCTCGAACACATTTGGGCAGGCATCAGGTGTGACTGAAATATAAGGTGCAGGAACAGATGTTGAGCGCAGATACCTCATCTCATCTTGGAAGAGGTTTTCGTCTTGGTAGGCGCCAAAGTTCTCAGTGTGTTGCCTGAATGAATGAGAGGAAAGTGAGAGGGACTCAAATCATTATGCAAGCATGTGTTAATGTAGGGTTTTCTTATCTATATATGAAACAAGTGAGCTATTATCTACCTAGCTAGTGTCTGAAGGTAGAGGCAGCCAATTTTATTGGGGACTTCATCCGACACGCCCTCCTTGAGGCTGGGGAGCAGCTGGGAGTGCATGGGTCTGGTCGGGTGGTGGCACAGCATGCTGGGCTCGGCAGCGCTGCTGAGGGACAGCAGGAACAGAGCGTTTGCCCGAATCACCTGGTGGGCCTCCATAGTGGGCAGGGCCCTTGGCGTCTTCACCTGCAAGGGTTTCTTCCTGGATTGCTTCACCTGGTAGAAACATGTAGATTAGTTTTGATAATCTAAAAGAGTCAGTATGATACAAAAGGCTGAAGGGGTTTCAGGAACAGAGGGAAACACATTTAAAAAAGGTATAGTTCAGATTGATGGAGTGTAGTTGAATGAGGTATGTATACATGGTCAGTGTATTACCTACAGAAGATGGCAGTTGCTTCAACCCAAGTGCAACAAAATACATGTTAGACCCCTAAAAGAAAGGTCTACCATAAAATGTAATATAAAAAAAAGTATTCTAAATATACCGTACACTTAAATGTTATAAAATGTTTTGGATGGGCCTCTCTTTCAGTTGGCAAAAATACGCGCAGTCCACAGAAGTGAATTGCTTTGTGCTTCTCCCAACTCATAGCATGCCAATCGCCATCTACTAAAGACTATGAATAAGGACCTTATACCACCTCACTTCAAATAAACTGCACTATTTAGGCACTCAAACCTTGAAAAAGTAGGATACCTTTTCCCTGGCGGCAGTCTGTTTCTCTCTCAGGTATTTTTCCCGACAGCGATCACACACCAGGTACCAGGTGCTGCCTCCTATGCCTCCGTCTCCACAGTTCCCAGCCCAACCACCACAGAAGTGGCCAATGCTGTTATAGCCTTGGCCTCCAGCATAGCGGCCACAACCTGCCACGGAAAAATCAAGGTAAGATGTTTAAGACTCAGAGTACATTTTGGAAAATATATAATGACTGATGCCCTTAGAAAAAACAACAAGACTGTAACCAGAACTTCTGTTTCCTAACCTGGGTGAGCCTGTCTCATATGGTATGTGACGGGGTAAGGGTGAGACTCCCCGCACAGCTCACAGATGGTGTCTTTCTCCGGTCCTCCCATAGCCAGCTGTGCCATCTCTCCAAACAGATTTCCTCTCGGGCGCACATCTGCCTTGTCCCTCTTCTTCTTCTCCTTCTTTGTCTTCTTACCGTCTTTCTCATGTTCCTTCCTTTTAAGGATGGCACTTGACCCTGGGCTTGGGAAGATCATGTTCTGTGTCGCTGCATTGATGGTGGCCAAAGAAATGTCCTCCCAAAATGAGACCAGATGTTGTAACGTTAACGGTAGGATTGACTTCACCCTCATAACAGGATGAGAAGTGGTCTCATAGGAGGCGGCATCTCCTTTCCCCTCCTCACACTTTTCTGGCAGTGGAGGTTCTTTCAGCATGGACAGCACCTTGTTTTTGTTGATGCTTCCCATTTTGGAGATGTCTGGGCCATGTGGGGAAATATTAAACATGTTAAGTGCAGAAGAAATCTCTAAGGAGTGGCGGTTCTTTAGCTTGTTCTCCTTCTCCTCAGCAGCCTGTCCTCCCAGGGAGTTGCGGATGGGGGCGTGCTCTTTGGTTAAATCTGGGTTGAACTTGAGGAAGGACGAGCAGGCCATGGCATCGTGGACAATACCTTCATGCCACAGAAATGCTGCATAGACTGCTCGTGAACATTCAGCCACAGAGGGCGACATGGCCTGTTTGGCCGGCTCCGTGGCCCTCGATGCAGTCTCGCCTTTAAACAGAGGGCCAGATTTGTCCTTTTTAGGGCGCGCGTGGCGACTGGAGGTTTTGCGACTGACTTTGGGTGAAGCCCTGAGCTCTACTTCCTCTTTGACCGGAGCTTTGCCAATGCTGAAGTGCACCTTGTCTGATCCATTCTCAGCATTTTGAGCCTCCCCGTTCTCATCATTGCCATCCTCTGAGAGGAGAGCGCTAGAGGTGCACACCTCCACCACTTCACTGTGGAGGTTCTCCTGGGTCACATGTGGAGAAGGAACACGGTTCTCTGTGTTACTAATCAAATCTTGGTTTGGATCTTGGTTTGGGTCTTGGTTTGGATCTTGGTTTGGATCGTGGTTTGGGTCTTGGTTTGGATCTTGGTTTGGATCTTTAGGAGACAGTTTAGGTTTGGGAGAGGTCGACCTGCCTCTCAGTGGCTCTGTAAGTGGAACCTTCTTCTTTCTGAGTGTGTCCGGGTCCAGAGTGTAGGAATCTGATTTGGACCTCTCCCTAGGAGGGTCTAGGCGGGCTTTGGAGGAAGGTGAGAGGTTCTTGTCATGGTTGGCCGAAGACGAGTGCTGGGAAGAGATGCTGGAGGGACTGGACCTGCCTGAGGAGGATACACCCTTCTGTTTGGGAGAGGAGGAGCGAGAGCCTGGGTTTGGGGACTCGGCCCGAAGTCCTGGGGTCCTACCGTCTGCCTTCAGGGCCTGCAGAGTGTTGTGATTGGGCGAGTGGGAGCGGCTGTGAGAGTCTGACCTCAGTTTGGCCGTATCTGACCGCAGGATGAGGGCTTCGCTGGCAGAGAGCGCCTCCCCCGTCTTGCTCCTGCTCTGTTCGGACGAGCGGCCCCCCCGACCCTCCTGTTTGGGAGAGCGATTCTCCTGCCGGTGTTTGGAGGCCGGGGACATTGGCCGTGCACCGGGCATCAGGTTCCCTCTTTCACCTAGACATTAATAATGCAAACACGGTTACGACACAAAAGAGGACTGAACACTAAATCTGTGTTATGAGTGCTCCCAAATAATCCTAAGCACATTTTAAATCCGAGTGGAGAAGTATGTAATGTTAAAGTATAAGATAAAATGCAATGAGGGGCAGAATGACAGACAATGTAAGTCCAGAAGGGTGAATGATGTAATTCCTTGTAAAGCACATGATTGTACTTGCTTTGTGTTTCTCCAGCATCTTTTTCTGTCTATGAATGTTCCAGACAAACTCTGATATGAATGATAAGAAGTGGACCATGGGAAAGCTGATGAAAGATGGATTCCAGCCCAGTCCTTGGACCAATTCTACTAATATTGGATCTAGCTTTAGACTTTTAATATCAAGTCAATACTATTTAAGGACAACCTATTTTAAAACTAAACTCTAAATGCAAGCTCGTATGTTTTCGTTTGGCCATGTCCTATTGAGGGTCACAGTTTTTAAGGTCGACACTAACACAGATTAAAGATGTTTTGTCAGCATAGAGACACTCTGGTGTTTCTACCCACCCCTCTGTCCAGTCTGAGGGAGGCATGCTGTGATTACCCACCCTTTTGCCTTAGAGCGAGAGATGAGAGAGCAGTACCATGCCCAGCCACCGACACATTGCTTTTGCGCACTAGCTCGCGAGAAGCAAGGCGGCGTGATGAATCATCTACAGCGGAAAACAGTTGAGCAGGTAAACAAGGAGGGCATGACACGCAAGGGGGCCACCACAGAGAGGAAGAAAAGAAAGCACATAGAGGCAATGTCGTCAAGTTGAGAAGGTGAAAGAGAAAAACATGTTAAAGTGATGGGAAGATCGACAGGTAGGTAGAGAAACATGGAGAGCAACACTTACACAGAGAGAAAAGAAGTAACAGAGCCCTGGAGGTGTCATATCTCTTCATCTGTACCTTTATATGCCTTGTATAGAACTTAGGTGATCCATAGGGAGAGTGAAGGGTATATGCACAACAAGACGACAGGATCAGGATTATACATCACCTGCATATTATGAATGTATGCACACAAATGAAAATGTCTTTTTCCAGACACCTCCGGAGCTCCGTTAGAAATGGTAAGTAGTAAGTAAGTAGCAATACAATCGGACAAAGAGCTACACAGACAGAAAAAAGGTAATAAACAGATAATTGGGATCCCTTTCTTAGCTAAGCGTTATATTACATTTTGGAATTTTCTATTTGAACTAACCAGTGCGAGTGAAAGCTATTGTATGTATTATTTGAAATATGAATTAATGGCTGGTTTGAAGATTACATTTGCAGTGAAGCCTTGGGCTCGTTGAGACGGAGAATGAAATAAGTTGTTTTTTTAAGGATGGAAAATGCAGATCTGAAGCAGTGAGGAAGATGAGGAGGAAAATAATAAAAAAAGCTGATTTAACAAGATAGCAAGCAGAACAAAAAGCAAGTCAGCCTATCGCTTCAGCACAAGGCAAAAATATCCCTCAAGACATTCAGTCGAGTATTTAAGTTTGAAATCTTATCTCCAAAAACAAGTGAAAATGCCTCTCCATGCTTATTATTGAAAGGCAGGATCGCATCATTTGTTTTTTATAAGCAAGATTTAAACGTTAAATAACAGACATGTTGGCTTGTTGGGGATATTTCTGCAGCCTAGAACATAACTGCACTGTTATGCGTCACACATCGCTGCTGCCCTCCCCAGAAAACACATCAGATAGAATGAATACCGAACAAAATCAGGAAATCAAAAGCTAGGAGGGTAAGGACCAACACCTGTGCAAGCAAGCGCTGTCAGAAAGCAGGACAGACTTACTCAGAAGCTGTGGTTGTGGCTGAGACAGATGGGAGGGGGATTGTCCAAACACAAATGGGCTGTGGACAAGGGAGGAGGAGGGAGGAGGTTGGGCGGCTTGCTCAAATACGGAGGAAGAGGGAGCTTCTGAGAGGAAGGGCCCAGACTGAATGGTATTCAGTATGGCACTCAACCGGTCACCTGCAAACATGGAGACAGAGGATGGGGAGAAACTACAGCTTATACTAGGGTTTGAGGTTTCCAAAGAGGGGCAGGGTCATTCAGAGTTTACTTTTTATCAGTCATTCAGTTATCTCTCAGGACGCAACATATGTGCGAAATGGGAGGAGCTGCCATGGTCAAAGAAGTATGCTTGTTTTCTTCTATGGAAGAAGATTGGCAGGAGCACTTCCAAGACTTGGATTGGTATCCAAAAAGGTGGGACATGGGTCAAGAATCATCTGGTAAGACTTTGTGATATAAAAGTTGAAAAAGTATAATTCAAGGTTGATAAAAAATAGGGGGGAAGGGAGAAATGAACTACAACTCCCAATAAACTTTTGGAATTACATTTGCAAGATATAGGTTTTTAAATGACAAAAGAAGGAGACTTTGGAAACTTTAGACGGTCACAATGACACTACTGATTTCCTCAAGATATGAATAGCTGTTTGTATTGGGCAAAACAAGCGTAGAAGATACGTAAAGGAAATTTGTCAGATTAATGCAAAAGATGGGTCCGCCAAATAAAACATGTTCCTTATGTTGAAGCAGACATTTTTTATTTAGTTTCTGTGCTTTTCCTTATAAACGAATACTATTTTTCAATTGTTTTTACGCATTGTTGATATCATTACCGTTCAAAGAGTGGCTCCTCCCATTTTGCAATTTTATTTGGGGAAATTATTTATAAAAGGGAGGGGCATGAATTCATTTGAAGTCACTGTTTGGAAAAAGTGTGTTTCCTCTTCATAAGTTCCAAGAACATGGGAGAAATGTGAGCTTCCTCCATATACTGTTTATTGAGCTGACACTGAAACAGTAACCATTCAAAAGCTCTTGACACTACTGAGTAGCACTGTCGTTTTTGAACTGGCCATTTCATCAATCGTAGGAGCTGGAAATGGGAGGCTGCTTGGGTGAAGGCGGGATGGGGAAATTAACCTCCATGGCTGAATGTTGAAGCCGGAGAGACCTGTCAATAAGGTTGAATTGCTCAAAGAGCTTTGCCACACATCCATTAAGCTGACCAGTCTGAAGGTGATCTATCTATAATGCTGTCTCAACGCGTGAGCGGGGGCGATCACCTTGACATTGCATCTGGTAGCAAGCTGTAGACAGGGCACAGGATACATGTGCTTGCCCACAAACATTTGAGGTTTCATAATGAAAAGACACAGCACTTTATGGCCTTATTCTGTAGTGAATGCAAAAACGTGTCACTCAAATGGGATAGAGTTGTGTTTATTCAATTGACTTCTTTTATACTTCATCCCAATGATGCATTCAGAAAGCCAAGCGAGAATGCAACCAAGAAGCATTTGAGACAGATTGCTCAAACAACCTCGGAAAAGTTGGCGTTAAAAAGAAGAAAGATAAACTGTAAATCCATCTATCCCTCCATGTAGCCACACAAAGCTGATACATAGCCAAAGAGACACTGAAATGATGCATCTAGTTGTATTAAAGCAACAGGAAAATGTGCATAGAAAGCTTAACAGCATGTTAACAGCACCAGAACAATAACTTTGTGTTATCTGAACAACCATGCTTCTCTGATTAGAGTCAGGCCAGCCTCCTCTTTCCAGCAGAGAGGAAGAGGTAAGCCATTGAAAGACAATTGACAAAGCATCAGCATTAAGTTCAGTCAGAAAAGACACAGACACATCGGGGCAGACGTGTTTTGATGGAGTTTCGGATCGGAGGAGTTCATTCAGGTGATTCTTTAGTAATCAACCTTATTTAAGAAAACAAGGCTTTCGTAAATAATAAAATGTTTTCAAAGTGACTAAATTAAGGCAATAAAGAAAGCGTAAAGGATAAAGATACAGACACAAAGTGTCTAACTTAACAGAGCCCAGAGAGGTCAAAATGAACAGAAGCACACCGACTGGCCCATGCAAAAAGACACAGGCATATTATGCCCCACATCGCAGATATTTAAGGCATAAAATAGCAGCAAGAAACACAATAAAAAGCATGCAGAAATAAGAGATGATAGATCGGGGATTGGTGGAGATTTTAAGGAGAATGACCCATACAAGGTCACATACCTATTAAATGTGCCGTCAGATATTGTGGAGATCAAGTGATTTTTGATAGGATTTGATATTGTGAAATAATTGCATGACGTAAAATGGTGAAAATATCTAGAAATATACAACTAAAATGGGTTAGTGCATGGAAGAACTTGTAAAAAAAAGTCTTAGATCAAAGCATGGGGAAAAGTCAGATAGAGTATCTCAGAATAAAGCAGGGAATAAGGAAGAAAAAAGGTGCAGAGTGAAGTCAGAGGTGAGGTTTACTTTAGTAATAACAAAACATCCAAACCAAAAAAGTATTTGACTCCAACCTGAGGACTCAAAATATCCCAATTGAAATGTGCAGCATAAAGCAAAGTGGATGTGAAAGCAAAGTGAGATGCAGATTAAGGATGTGTTAAAGACAATGATTTTGTTTAAAAATAAAAAGTTGACCTTACCTTTGTTGTTGGAGATGCCGTAGTCAAAGCCCTGCGCTCCGTTTGAAGCTGCGGCTCTGTTGAAGGCCTGCACAGAGAAAGGGCTGGGAGGAGGGGTCTGGGCCCCTTGCTCAAGCAGTGCTTGTTCTAAAAAAAAGGAACAGAGTCAATGATGTCATCTTATTATTTATCACATTTTGAGGTTTGAACATTTCCCTCCATTGAGTGCGACTTACCGTCCTCGTGGCGAAGGTACTGATTCCCACCGCGGTCTCTGGCCAATGACCAGGCCTCGCCTTCATCGCTCTCACAGAACTCCACTACACTGTTCTTATCCAGCTGCACCCAGGTCCCCTCTGAGTTGACCACCTGATACACAAACAACACTCTTTATCCATACTCACACACTGAACACCATGTCACACACACAGTACATTTGCACACATGACACAAACTCTACAGTAGATCATTAACATGCAAACATTCAATTCATCTGCTTGACACGTACAAAAATCCACAGCAGTAGATCACATGAATTAGATTTTTTTGCATCAGCAGACACTGCGGGACAAAACTGATGTAGCTCAAATAAAATACAAACTTACTCTAAGAAAGGGGTAGCTTATTGAAAGGTAAATGCATGAGGTTGTTTTGTCTCAATTCCCTGAAGTATTATCATTTTTGAAAAAAGAAACAGACAGACGGAAGTATTAGTATGTGCAGTCTGCACCTCTCAGATCTCAGACAGGGCATTCCAGTACAGCTCAGAGAGGAAACTATTGAACAGCATGACACACCACAGCAGCCAATGAGAAGTCATATCCATTAGGGAGAGGAGGCCCCCCGACTCATCACCACGCAAACGACAATTTCAAAAGTACCAAAGTCATTGAAAGGATTGTTAGAAGTGCAAGAAAGACAAGGCACAGAAAAGGCTCCAGCATTTTGTGATCAGACTTCCACTGAGAAGACTCGGTGCAGCGGAGTATGACACCCTGAAACTGCAATGGATTCATAGACAAACTGAAATGAGTGAGTCAGGAAGCACGCAATGCTGCAGCCGCAGGAGTTGATAAGCCCTCAACGAGAGGAAAGATTCACAACACACACCCACACCCAGAAGCACCTGATGTATTTCCCTTAGAAAGAGAGGTTACATTCTTTACATTGACAATCATTTCAGTTTAGGACAAAGAGGAAACTCTGATTTATGAGAGTGAAGGCCAAAGTGTACTCACATTAGCTATATTACATTATGTTATCCAAACAGACTGGTTTATTCAACTAGCCACAAAAAAAAACACATTTCATTATTTGGGGTGAGTGCGTACCTCGCCTATGGCCTTGACCTTGTTGCCAAGAACTAACATTCCAATGGGGATACCCCTAAGGTTTGGGCAGCTTCTGATGTTGTGACCAGAGGGGCCGGTCTTCACTACCTTATAAAGCCCCGGGCCGCCGCCCTGCCCTGCCCTGTTCTGCACCCGAGAGGGGGCCTCGTGGGAAGGGCAGCTGCTCACCTCCTTTACGTTCTCCTCCGATTGGCCCCTGACCTCCTGCAAGAGGTGAGAGAATGGATTAGGGCCAAGGAACAAGAACAGGAGGAGGTTCAGACTGCTAAGTCCTAAGATACTGTGGTGAAGAGCCACTGGTAGAAGTATATGAACCAACGCTGTATGTATAAGTTAAATCTCAGACCCTATTAATTTTCTCCGATCAAGCTATTTAAGTGGATGTGTGACTTCATGGCCTTTAAGCAATGACATTTAACATGGCTTTCTTTGTGATAGTCAGTCGAAGAGATTGATAGCACTCTCATAATCAAATAAAAATGAAGCTATAGTCAGCAGCTGGTTATCTTAATTCAGCAAAAACAGCCATCTTTGATAAATTATTAATTTGATCTCATATTAAAAAGACATATTTTATGAACATGAACCGTATCTTAAATCTACTTGTTACTCTTTCTAAAAAGAATATATAGTCCAAGCCACAACCTGAAATTGTAACACTTCAGTTTTTTCATATATTAATCGAACAAGATATAATATCGTGCTGATTGGTTTAATTTATAAGTGCTGGTGGATTTTGTTACAGGCGAGAGTGAGGCTAACTGTTCTCCCCGTTTCAACCTTTATGCTAAGCTAAGCTAACGGGCTGCATGTTTATAGTTTCAGTACAGACGTGACAATGGTATCAATCTTATCATGTAACTCTCAGCAGATAGGAAATAAGCCTATTTCCCAACAGTTTAAAAGAATCCTTTAAACTCCTTTAAGAGGCTAAGTCATGCTAAATGGAGATACTCTTGTTTTACAATTACAAGACATCACGTCATGATATAGATGGCTGAAAAACGATATGGACTTTCATCCTAAAGAGCAGTTAGTGATATCCCAAAAATACAATTATCACCCACATATTGAAAATGCATGTATGCTACATACATTTGAAAAGCTTCAAAATTGTAATGATGCAGTTAAATAACCAATAGGTAAGTACTTCAAACAGTCTATGGGGAGGCATGCTATGAAACACAAGGATACAGGACTATCGATGACAAGCCTTTCAAAACAAGGTCTCATGCAACAGACAGGACATTAGTATATTAAACCCCATGCAACACACAAGCTAAAGCAGTAATTACTTAAACAATGTGATCACTGCACTTGGTCTATGGGACAGTAGTAGCCACGGATACTATTACTGATACTGTGTCGTCAAAATAAAACAAAACAGACAACCATGCAACTGTGGATTGACCTCTTAAGCCTTATTGCAACACTTTGGGAAGACTACACAGTCACAAGGGGGTGACTAAAGTGACAGTTACATGATCAGCTATGGGGCAGTCAAGCTATGTGTCCCTTTTCCATACAACTCACCTGTGGCGGGAAAATAGTTAAGGGAGTCCATGACAAATAGCCGATATCCCTGACTCCTTGGCTAGCGTTAAAGACATTCTGAGCAACAGATCGTGAGACAGTCAAGAAACAGTAGACGACTCGAGGCAGGAGAGAAAACAGTATGGGGGAAGGAGCTTGTGTATTTTTTTTTGGAAGAGAGAACACTTTTTGGCTTGGCTCCTCTGCATTTCAGTATCAGAGCTTATTTGACAACAAGGAGAAGAGAGGACAGAATCTGATGGGCCAGTTAGTGAAATTGTGGAGCACCCAAAAAAGGGGCCAAAAGGACTGTAAATACATTCGTACACACTTAACAATAAGTGTAAGATCAAATGCATTACAAAAATATGTAAAACCCATTTGAAGGGGCAGAAAATAAAACTGAAAGTTCACTCCAAACACCATACGGTGGTTATTTACAAATCCATGACCATTTGAAAATACACATAAGAGAAGAAACTTCCAAAAAAATTCCCCACTTGGATGATGTAGTGTGTCATGCTGTTCAGACAGACCTTACATGGAAGCCTCTAAGCACCTAAAGCATCCCAATCAGAGCAGTAGAGGTACAATTTCCCATTTAAACTTTTTGGTGACCAGTGATTGCTTCATGACAGAAAACCACCTGGATATTAACATATTTCAGATACTTCCGCTGCATATTCATGGGTCAAATGATCACATTCTATTTTGATTCTGTTGCATTTTTGGTAGTTTTTGTGCCATGGAGCAAAATGTAAGACAAACCCTTTTATTCACATGCTGTGCTTTGAGGTTGCTTATGAGTGAGGGGCAATGAGGGAAAGAGGACTGAACAGTGCAGACTAACCAACTTCACCACAGGATGAAATTGCTCTTTTTATACCTTTTACCTCGTCTGTCATTTCTGCATTGGGGCTCGCATCAATGCACTAAACATAAACTAAAAGTGCTGTGTCCTGAAGACAAAGCGGTTACTCTATGGTCAACTGCTTTATGAGTATTGCATGCAAGCTCCCAGCTGCTGTTCCTTTGTACAGTGCGTTAGTCAAATTGTCATAGTCAGCATTGCTCATAGAGATGTTTCATGCAAGAGAACACCCCAAGAAGTATTAGATGTTTGGTTATTTGTTACTCTGATGAGGTTCTCAAAGCCACATGCTTCAAGTACATTTGGGGAGTAGGTGCCAAAAGCGAAGAGAATCTCTGAGCTTTTCCCCAAATGAACAGCACAGGAGCCTCTGTCATTATTAAAGTGCTCAGCAGGCCTTCTTCTACTTACGTCGGCTGGGACCAGTAGGCTCCGGCCCAGGTGCTGGTTAAAGGAGAGGCACCAGGCTTCAGTGTACCCGTTCATGCTGGGAACATACTTCTTTACTGTTTCATCATTGAGCCTGAGCCACACACCATCATCGTTATGGATCTACGGGAAGACAAGCAGCAGAGAAGAGCCATGCCGTCCTGTTACTATGGAAACAGGATAGACAGTGCCCTCACACACACACACACTTGTATAAACACAGACACACTCAACACTTCAGAGGTGGCAGAAAAGTCTTAAATCACATTAGATGACAGAAAATGCAAGTGCATTTAAGACATTTAAGAAATGTCACTAGTGCTGCTACCAAAGGGAGGGAGTGCAGATGTTGTGCAAGACTGAAAAATATAAAGACTATGTCTGCATTAAAGTGCTGTAATTTTATTTTGGAGTTATATGCATCACATCCTTTGGATTTATGTTGCACAACTTCGTATAGCGTCAAATGCCTTGCAAGAGTATGAAGCAAATTAAAGTTAAGAGCAACACATTTATACGCTTTGAAAGAAAGAAGTTATCATTATTTAGAGAGGTAATAACACATAATACACAGAAGCCACCAAGCAGGACTCAAAACTCCCTAGAAGTAGCATTCCAGACAAAAAAAATGTGAATAATAAAACACTAATAATAGTATCCTAACTGATTTAAAGAAGAAGCTACAAGGAAATAGAATAAAAGTGGAAGTGCTTCAGGTAGTATATGAAATTACTTATATTCTGCCTGGTCTAGAGTCAATTACCTCGTCAATGAAAGTGATGGTGCCATTGACATGCACTATGCCTATCTGTTCACTCTGCAGGGAGGGGTGACTACGCACACGCAGGCCTGCGCTGTCCTTGGACACAAATTTGCGGACCTGAGAGAAGCAGAGGGGAGATGGAGACTGTGAGCGGCAGGAGCAAAGAATAAAAAGAAAAAAAAGACAAGAAGTGCAGCAGGAGGAGAAAGAAGAGGCAGCAGGACAAGAGAGATTGCATGCTTCTACGCCCCCGGAGCCTGCTTCAAGTACACTCATACAAACAGCAGTATTCTAGGAGCTCTATTTTCAGCAGCACCAGTTTGAAAAGGTTTGTTTTAATCCTCCCATTAACATTCATACTGGTCCATGGAAAGCCACTGAAGACACATTCAGAATGTATATACAGTGTTGTTTAAAGGCTCATAATGAAGCTTTTTCCTTATTACAATATGCTTAGAATATAAGCAAGCAAATGCGTTTTTGCATATTCAACAAAGTAAAGAAACCTCGCACTTGAGTTCTCTTTTTTTTTTAAATCATCTGATGAATGCAAAGGAGGTCCAGCCCTGCTTTATTCTGCCAGGTTTTGATTACAAATATCTGCTTCCGTTTGTTTGTATTTGATGGGTGATTCCAAGCATGCATGCATTTATAGGTGTGTTCATGTGCATGTTCATCCACATGGTTGGTTAATCAAAAGACAAAGCTCACCTTGTTTGGCTGAGGTTCAGCCTTTGGTTTGACCATCTGAGTTCCAGGTGGTATCATGCCTTTGGGAGGGTCTTTGACCTCTACTTCCATACCAGCATCTACAAGGACAGATTTACAGCTCATAGTAAAAAGACAGCGATTCTCTGTGCATTCGAAAAGGGCTTAAAAAAGAGTGCATTATGTAAAGTGGCTTCTTCCTGTTTTGGGATAGTCATGACTGAGCCCTTTGATTTACTTTGTGGGAAGTACTTTAGAGATCTACATTTCATTGACATACCTATTTCAATGCCGTCGATGGTGACATGGATGGTGTAGAGGCCGACTGCTCCGGGGGTCCAGTTGGCGCTGTAGGTTCCGTCAGTGTTTGCACGAATCAGCATGTTCTCACTGGGTCTGTGTGGGAAATGATCAATAAGTAGATTGTATCTTACTGGAAAAAGCTTTTTGTCTCTGCATTACCGCACTTACCTCTTTGGGGTGGGGGAAGCGAAGCGCAGCTCTTCAAACGAGTAGTTTTCATATGCCTACAAAAGACAAAGAGCGGAAGTATTAAGGTAAACAAAACAACATTGGTACCTAGATGTAGTTCTTATTTTTTATAGAATAGGAAAGACAGTCCCTTAATCAAAACTCTACTTATAAACAGGTCTATAATTGTAATATCAGTCATCTTTGAATTATGTATCTATACGATTCATTCAGCCAGATTTGCTTAAAAATGTTGAATTGTGTATTGCTTCCTCAATGACTGTTACTTTGTGCATGTCCACAGGTCAGCATGTATGCAACTAATCTGACAATTGCCCAGCAGCTCCCCCTTATGGAGCTTCTGCAGCCCTCCAAATGTAAACAAGTGAGGATACAAGTGAGTAATGATTCATGAACACAGGGCTGACCTTCATCATGGTAATAGCAATGTATCGAGCCTCTTTCACAATCATGGGCTCGTACGTGGCTTCCAGCTTGGGCATCGGCAAACCTCCGAAGGTAAGGTCAGGGCCAGAGGACGAAGGAGAGGAGCTTCCAGGGAGCCGCTGCAGCCTTTTCACATTCTCAGGGTGCATCGACTTCTTCTGTGACACAGGGACAGCCTTTACCTCCACCTGGAAATGTGAATTATAAGAAACAGAAGTCAGAGATTTGCTATAGAGTGGCGAAGTCCCGCCCATCTACTTCCGACCCATGGGACCTTATTTCGGAAAAATCATGTATTGAAGTCAATGGGGAGAGAAAGATTATCTTTCGATCCCGTTTGAATTGTGCCATGAATTACACACATATATGATGTTTGTCAATCTTAAAAAATAATTTCCATGTCAAAAA
Source organism: Notothenia coriiceps (assembly GCF_000735185.1). Taxonomy (NCBI): domain Eukaryota; kingdom Metazoa; phylum Chordata; class Actinopteri; order Perciformes; family Nototheniidae; genus Notothenia; species Notothenia coriiceps. The sequence continues at coordinate 66,158 of NW_011361857.1, forward strand.
GGTCAGTTTGTCGTAAAACTGTTGAAATATAAGACTATGAACAATACGCAACTAGAAAGACTACAAATCCCAGAATCCCGGTCCCGCATGCTGGCTCTCTTACGGAACCGACTAACTTGTGTGTATGTGCAGCTCTCAACATGCCCAGACTTGTAGTGGGTTTCTCCTCGTTTAATACTTTTTGCCTCATTCTGAAAGAAAGAAGTGAAATGTGCCAACGTGACGGCCATCTTGGTGTGTGGTGCGGTTTCACACGCAAAAAAGTGTTACTTCACAGTTTTACGACATCATGTGTGTAATTCGTGGCACAATTCAAACGGGATCGAAAGATAATCTTTCTGTCGCCATTGACTTCAATACATAATTTTTCCGAAATAAGGTCCCATGGATTTGGTATCCAACAATACACAATATATAATATATATATATCTTGGAAGCAGAAAAGCCAAAGTAATCATCCTGACCTTCATGTGAGGAACATGTACCACATCTCCATACTGGTCTTTGGTCTGTACCACCACGGTAGTCGGCCATCCACAGCGTATGTCATCTTTGTTCAGGATCAGAGATGTCTTCTGTGGGTCTGCGTAAGAGTCTGGCTGCAGCCATCTGGATGTAGGAAACAAATAGAGAGACAGGGTTGTAGATTCCTAATCTGTAATGAAGGACTCATCAATACAACTTAAACACAGAGGGAAAGCTAACATAAATGTACAACCAGAATGAAAACACAAAGTAGATACATTGCTCCACTTCATTGAGCTATGAAGGCTCCACTTACGCCTGTCACGATAATTAATTTTGTTGGGCGATAACTTTTCCCGGAAATTATTGCGATAAACGATAATATTGTCGGCACCGTTGTAAGACCATTTTAGACCACTGACATAATGATAATATATAATAATAATTCAAGTACATCCTTTCAAACAGAACTTTTAAAGTTCTGTTTGAAAGGATGTACTTGAATTATTATTATATATTATCATTATGTCAGTGGTCTAAAATGGTCTTACAACGGTGCCGACAATATTATCGTNGACCCGGAAACCACACCAGTAAGCCAGATTATTGAGCAGCGAGCCTCGCAACTTCCCGACCAATCAGAGCACACTGGGCTCACAGTGAGGGGGGGGCGGAGCTCCAACAAGCCGTTTAGGACAGAGTGAATACCAGTGAATACACATTTACAGAGATGCTGTATGAGAAACCAATGTGAGTTTGGAAAATTGCACAATATAAATCTATTTTAGTAGACCTCAACAATGGAATTATGATCATTAGAAATGGCCATGACATGGGACCTTTAAATGCTGTGGAAGCCGTGGCGCTATAAAAAGCACAACCAATCATCTGAGCCGGCCCGGCTAAAATAACTGGATGGCCTACCTGCCTGTCAGCCTTCCATCTCGTGCAAAAACTTATCTCGTGCCCTCATTGGTCATGTGCGCGTTCGTGTGTGTTGGAGGAGGGGCTCTGTAAGGAAGTTTGAAGGAAAAGGCAGATTATTTTCAGCTGCGTACTTTCAAATTCTAGCGCACTCGAGCTGGTTTCTCCATTCTTACCTAGCCAACCTTTAAGTGGGTAGGACAGATGTTTGTCTCTTTATTTAATTATTATCACAGATATTACTGTCTGCTTCGGGCTGGACATTAGCACTATCATTGCCATGGTTACTGTCACTCAAAGGCAGTCCTCGTCACCACTGTTTCTAACCCAGTCTGTTGTCAAGGAAACAACTCCTCCTCCCCTGAGCACCTGGGAAGGGTCCCTCTGCTGTTGTGTCTGGCTCTCTGTTGTCAGCAGAGTGTTATAAATAGATTATTACTGAACAGATGTGTTTGATTTCAGGCGTTCATTTTAGATAGTGTATCTTTTAGAGACTACCCATTTTGTCTCTGTTCTGTTTTTCTCCAATTGTCTTTGCAATGACGTATTACAAACCCAAATGGAACAGATTTCCTTGACATTTAGTTAAAATGTGCAATATCTTTGGATGGGTACCTGGCTACTGCTGACCTTCACAATAAGATGACATCCATTACTTGTACATCAGTGTACCTGGGGTAATGCACACTTTGAGTGGGGGATGGTCTTCATGCAGAGGACATAGAACATGCCTTTTATTAAGAATTTAATATTTGCATTAAAAGCTTGGAATTCCTCTTCAAATGTATTAATCAGCCTCATGTGGTAATGTAGTTAGTTTTACACGTTTGACTACATATCTTCTTGTATCCTTTCTTTTAAGGTTGATGGACTAAACTCGCTGCACTCCGTAAAGGCTTCCCCGAACCGTTTCACCAAAACAAGTCAGGGCCGGAGTTGGAACACGGGCAATGGCTCTCCGGATGCCATCTGTATGACGGTGGACAAGCCAGGCGTTGTGCTGGTGGGCGTTTGCGTCTACGGAGGAGGGGGCATCCATGAGTATGAATTAGAGGTGCTGGCTGATGATGTAAGTGATATTATATTTTATAATATTTTATTCATTGTACAAGATTTCTTGGTATTTTCAAAACTTTTGTCCCTTCCTCCTTTAGGCGCAGACAGAGCACCCGGGCGACTCAGCACATACTCACAGGTGGACGTCCCTGGAGCTGGTGAAGGGCACCTACAGCACTGATGATTCTCCCAGTGATATTGCTGAGGTCCGCCTGGATAAGGCTGTGCCACTCAAGGTACAGAGTCTCAAGAAAATAAGAAAGCATATGATTTGCTGTTGGGATACAAATGTTAAGATATCATATGCTGTAACCATAATATCGTACCACATTCTATGAAGCCCATGAGTGAGTTTTGTTTAGGTAAATATCCTTCATTCAGTTGTTCCTCCGTAAATAAATTGTTCTTATAAATTTACAATACTAGATTATTTATTTTACAAGCAGATTATACTGAATTAGTCATTGGCATCATATAAAGTGTTACCCTTTTCACAGTCATGTTGTGATAGTCGTTAAAATGCATATAATCTCACTGATTAATTTCTTCTGTTGCAGGAGGGGGTGAAGTACGCTGTCCGATTGCGGAACTACGGCAGCCGGACGGCTAACGGTGATGGAGGCATGACCACGGTGCAGTGCTCTGATGGTGTCTCCTTCACCTTCAGCACCTGCAGCTTGAGTAGCAATGGCACCAACCAGACCAGAGGGCAGATCCCACAGATCCTCTACTACAGGTAAACACAAAGCCCGCATTTTATAACATCTCATATCTGAGGAATTTGAGGTTCTTTTTTTCTGACCTGAGTTTTTCTCCCTTTTTAAAGGAGCGAGTATGATGGGGATCTTCAGTCTCAGCTGCTGAGCAAAGCCAATGAGGAGGACAAGAACTGTAGCAGAGCTCTGTCTGTGGTCAGTGCCGTGGTCAGAGCTGCAAAGGATCTGCTAAACAGAGCTTTTGCTGTTGATGGTGAGCGTCACAAACTTGCACCTGTATTACAAAAGCACTGGTGTAGAGCCACTCGTATTTCATTTAGATTGTATCTGTTCAGCCTCTCATTCGTTTTATCTGTCCTCTGTTATCTCCAGTGGATGACATTCCTGAGCTGCTAAGTTCGTCCAGCCTGTTCTCCATGCTGCTGCCTCTTATCCTGGCCTACATCGGCCCTGTAGCTGCGTCTGTACCTAAGGTAAGAGGTCAAGTCAGGGAACCAAAAGTAAATGGTCTTCTGATGTGGCATTGTGGTAAAATGCCTGCTCTTCCTCATCCAGGCTGCTGTTGAGGTGTTTGGCCTCGTTCAGGAGCTGCTACCCGCCGTCTCAGCCCTCAACCAGAAGTACGCCCCACCCACCTTCAACCCCAACCAGTCAACAGACAGCACGACTGGCAACCAGCCCGAGCAGGGCCTTTCAGCCTGTACCACCTCAAACCACTACGCAGTTATCGAGAGTGATCACCCTTATAAACAATCTGGTGTCACCCAATACAGGGTAAGGTATCAGTTATTATGCTAATAGCAAGGACATCTGAAAAACACACAAATAATTTAAGTGTAATCTAATCTTACCCTGTCTCACCGTGCCTCAGGTATCATTTCCAGACTGTGTGCGCTGGACCACTATTGAGTTTGATCAACAGTGTGGCACTGCGCAGCCAGAGGACGTCATTCGCCTGCTCATCCCCAGCCGAACCCTCCACCTGTCCAGTCTGGGGGGCAAACCGTTGATCCATGACACCATCAACACCTGGACTGAGCTCAAGAAGTTCTCAGGATCCACCGGATGGCCTACAACTGTCCTAGTGCTGCCAGGTAGGAGAGCGTGAGAAAGGAACAGTTATTGATAAATATGATTAATACAACTGCGCAAACCGCTGCTCAGGCCTGACGTCAGCCTCTTAAGCAACAATAGTATTTGGGATGATGTGGCGTTTACTTTAATTTTGGAAACTGAGGGCAGAAATAACTCTAAAGAGGTGCTAAACGTTTATTCTTACAATCTAGTTGAAGTAATTGTTTTTTTTTGTTCACATATGTGCTTTTATCTGCGTAGTGGTGCTGAGCCACCTGCTACAACAGGCAGGCAGCCATTAGTCAAAAGTGATTATGTTTATTACTCCGACATCCTGTCTCTGTTTAAATATTCCATATTTCCGTTCTCTCTACTTTAAGGAAATGAAGTTTTGTTCTCACTGGAAACAGCGTCAGACTACGTGAAAGATGAGAAAGCTTCCTTTTATGGCTTCAAGTGCGTGGCTGTGGGATACGAATTCAATCCTGGTCCTGATGAGGTACTGACTTGTCCCTTCCTGTTTTCTGTATAAAAGGGTGTTTGTTTTTGAGAATTAAGAGTTCTCAAGTCTGCATTTTGTATGTAATCTCCATGATGCATTGGTCTAGGCAGGGAAAATGTTGAATGTTACAAAACCATCCTGACCTTAACATCATTGACCTTTCAGGGAATCATCCAGCTGGAGAAAGAGTTGGCCTTCCTGGGCAGTGTGTGTGCTGCAGCTCTGATGAAGAAAGACCTGGCCCTCCCTATAGGTATGTGAACAGGGGATGAGGGAATTTGGGGATCCATGTTGGGGATCCATGTTGGGGATCCATGTTGGGGATGTTGTGTTTTTTAATACTCTTAATTCTGGGGATCCAGGTTCTAAGTCTTATCTCAAATGTTGGTGCTCTTCACCCTCTTGTGGCCACATTAAGTATTACAAAAACACAACATAACTCCATCAGGAGACAACAATTTTTTATCAGATTTAGAAAAAAGCATCACTAGATTGTTCTCCTCTGACCTAACTTTAAATCTGTAATTATTATTTGTACTTCAAGGCAATGAATTGGAGGAGGATCTGGAGATTCTTGAGGAAGCCTCTCTTCAGGTGTGTCACCTTTTAAATTCAGAGGTCATCTTTTGGACTTATTGTGGTTTTAAAAGAAATATTTGATACTTTCTGCACTCTACCTTCCTTGATTCTTATTTCCTTGACCTCACCCAGGTGTGTAAGTCCCATGCAGGGATCCTGGGAAAGGGTCTGGCCTTGTCTCACTCTCCCACCATCTTGGAGGCTCTGGAGGGAAATCTGCCCCTGCACCTCCAAACCAATGAGCACTCTTTCCTGGAGGACTTCATCACATGTGTAGAGACCTCAAGTGGAGGACGTCTGGCAAGGTACATGATAGTGGAGCTAGGCCTGTCACGATAAGCAGATAATTGACTTATGGTACGATAAATAAAAATGAACTCCGATAACTTTTCTGACCTCGATAAATTGCCGTTTACATGCGTGTTTGTTTACATAAGGATGTGACCAGCATTTTAGCCAGGTGTGCTGTGTCTGCCGGCCAGGCGCGCCGTGAGGGGCGGGGCTTACACACAGCCAGGTCAGGGGACACTCCGCGTGCAGCAGTGTAGCAGCCAAATGAATAATATAGAGACAAGCAGGAGACAACGTGTGACTTACTCGAGGGGTATTTGAAGTTAAATGGAATTGGTTGCAAAACCTAATTCCACATCTCCGGTGTGTGGGAATATTTTGGATTTAAGCCAAATCAACGAGGCGAACTTACGGAATTGAATTTTTTGTTTTAAAAAGGTAGCAACAAAAGCTAGCAATACGACCAGCCTTAAACTGCACCTGAAACACAACCACCCCATTCCGTTTTCCCAGCTGGGAGCAAACACGGCAGCTGGAGAGCCCCCACCTTCCCGACAGTTTACAATCAAAGATGCATTTGCCCGACAATGCAAACATGTTGGTGTTCCTTGCTGGAAATCTTTGATTGATACAGATTTGGATATGGCCTGTTGAGGTTTTTTTTGCTTGTGTGCTCATATTTATTTATGTATTTGTATATGTGTATAGAGAGGGAGAGAGCTCTGTTTTCCAGCCTGAGTCTATTTAATATATTGTTTTGTGTGATTTAATTAATTGTTTATAATTTAATTGATTTGTTGATTTATTATATATAATTTATATATTTGAACATTATTTCACATTTCATTTGCAATGTTGAATGTTCAATAAAAAAAGTTCTGTTTGAAAGGATGTACTTGAATTATTATTTTATATTATCATTATGTCAGTGGTCTAAAATGGTCTTACAACGGTGCCGACAATATTATCGTTTATCGCAATAATTTCCGGGAAAAGTTATCGCCCAACAAAATTAATTACCGTGACAGGCGTAACAACACGTCTGTCTCAGTGGAAAACAAAAAGACAATCAAATATAATTCCATAACATTTGTTGCTGTTCTTTCAGATCTGGGTGATGGCTTTGTCCGTGTGCTTCATCTTCACCGTCACCATTGGAACATTCCCGGCTGTCACAGTGGAGGTCAAGACGACGGTGGCAAATGGAGGAGCCTGGGGTGAGTCTCCATCTCTAACATCTGTACAAAGCTGCAGGAGCTACTGAGCCACNTGGTCGGGAAGTTGCGAGGCTCGCTGCTCAATAACCTGGCTTACTGGTGTGGTTTCCGGGTCTGCGATACAGCGGGACAGCACGAAACTAATCCTGAGCACACACAAACACTCACAGCCGAAGTAAAAACAATAAGTGTGGCTTAATATTGAGTAAGAAAAAGGTTTATAACGCTGTGAGAATGGGTCTGCAGAGAGCATTTCTCCGCGATCCCAACTCGTCTATTACCAACCAGGGAGCTCTACGCAAGTCAATGGGACTCCCTGTTAGTTGAAATAGTACGCTAAAGGTCTTGGTGTGTGAGGAAATCCGCGGATTGGTCCATTTTGGTTCCCGGAAGAAACAAATGGAAAAAGATAAATCTCCAACGAGGCGTTCTGGGGCAGCATAGACAGGTCTTTTCTGTGTTAGAGTTTTACTCGCTACAGGGTGTACTTTGAGAGTTTACTGCAGACCGTTTACATGTAAAAAACCTTCATAACACACAAGGGGAGGGGTAATAACCGGAAAAGCATGAAATGGGACCTTCAATATATTCACTGCTTTCGGCATGTTAAGAGCATTCCATGGAATATAACAAAGATAATTACCAACCCCACCTTTAATGACTCAGCACACCGTTAAAACAATAAATCAAACCTCTTTTCTGTTACTGATTTTTGGCAACAGTAGAAACATCATCTTGTTCCAAGAAAAATACGTCACTATGGAAAGTTGATTTGGTAACTATATACACTGTAGCTTCAAGTAAGGTTATAGAATGAGGAAGAATAAAAAGGGAAAAAGCAAGGAATGACATGTAATCAAGATCTCATCTGTAACTTAGAAAATCTGGACTGTGATAAAGAAGATGATGATTAACAAGTGATTAACAAGTGATTAACAATGTTGTTGATGCTGCAGGTTGAACGGTGAAACAGAGGAAAGGTCAGTTTTTTCTGAAAACAAAACAACCAGAATCCTATAAAACCCTGTTTAATCTCTTGTTCCTGGATGAGGGTCCTTTGCCCCTGCCATCATGACATCTGGTGAGTAATAAAAGACCCTGAGCTTTGACAGCAATATTGTATAACTCTATAATCACTTAATCTAAATAATCGATCATCATAAAATAAAAAAATGTATTGCGTCATGGGAAGTTACCTCGGAGCCCAGGGCCGAGGCGGTGAGCTCAGAGACGATGGAGGCCAGCAGACCACAGGTGTTGGAGACAAGGTGCGGTGAAAACAGCTCCACCTCCTTCCTCAAACTCTTCCTCACAGGCAGCACCACAATCACCAGCATCTTCTCCAACACCTCCCGGAAACTGGTCATGCCCATCAGGTTCTCCTCCGTCTGAGAGGGAGAAAAATAATACTGTCTTAATAGTTAGGTAACTGAAGTATTACAACAAGCATATGTCGTAATGATCAAATACCATAATGTTCTCCATCTCTAGAAACACACATAAGCACCCATGTCCACCATTTTGAAGTGAAGATACCTGATGAACAGTAAGTATATCATGTGCTAACACTCACATGGCTTAGTTTCTCCATGTGGGCGACCAGCAGGGGGAAGCGGTGAGCGAGGGCAGAGTCGTTCTCTGTGCTGACTTGTTTGACCAGCGAACGCAGCAGCACTTCCCCGTCGTACGCGATGGGCAGGATGGATGTCAGCTTCACAGAAGTGTGGCACAGAGCGGACATTACAGCTGCCAACAGACGGCTGCTGGATGTGCGAAAGTTGGCCTCAGCAATGTCCTAAAAAAACAGGGAGGACAAGAAGAATTAATCTCTGACTTTATAACCGCTTTGAAAAATGTCTACAATGTGTATTTAACAACCTTAGAGAATGTCAGAATGAAGCTGTGGTTTTAAACTTTTAATGAGTTGTCTTGATATGACCTCAATATATCTATCAATTTTTACTTTATATTAAGGCCTTCTAAATTTTAAAACAGTCTTGAATATTTTTATAGTTTAATGAATTGGTGGCAAGTCGAGTGACGAAAAATGTATGAGCAACTATCTAGATATTTGTTCATTTCAGGAATCAGGAAATACATTGTTCTTGCTTTTCTGTTTTTGTAATAATTGGAAATTAAATATCTTCTGATATAGGACTGCTGCTTGAACAACAGAAGCCGTTACCATGGAGTTAAGGAAGATGTTTGCGAATCGCCATATAATATACCGCAGATGAATCAGAAAAACAACAGCTTCTAATAATTATTAACCAGTTTCAGTCCTACTTTAAAAGCTCTTTCTAGGCTACAGTGACATGGTGCAACGTTATTGACCTGGTCGAGACAGTTGAGCAGGTCACAGAGGCAGGCCCACTGCAGAGCCGGGGTCGGGTAGAAAGAGTGGAAGCAGGCAGTGAACGTGTTGTGGCACTCCTGCAGCACAGCTTCCAGCAGGGTCAGAGGCTGAGACAGGTAGCCCTGGGGGTCGTTGTCCAGCTTAGTCAGGCAGTTGTCCATGCCTTCTGAGAGGATCTTCTTCAGCAGGCTGCGCGTCTTTCCCACGCACTCTGCCAGCTTGCTCGACTCCTCCACCACAGCTTTGGTGCTGGCTGGAAATCAAAGAACACACAGAAAAGGAAAACATCACTTGATCTTATCAGAAGCCACACACTAAATGAAGGGGATCATTTGAAATGTACTTTTTGAAATATAAACACATTCTAGTCTGTTCAGGATTTAACGATCAGACATAACATGTTGGCACAGTGACTACTCCGTTCTTAAATGATTAAGGATGGATATTGTTTCTCAAACAGAAAACACATTTTTGTGGTTTTCACAAGCATTTTATTGCCAAATACTAATTGTGAGCTGTGCTCCTACCAGCAATGGGAAATATCTCACAGATGTAGACCCTGAGCAGGCGGAGACAGCATGTGCCAACAAAGCGCAGTCTCTCCAGGTCCAGCAGGGTGGCTGTGTACTGGAAGCCTTTCAGCCCTCGCAGCTCCTCCACACCCAAAACCAGGGTGGTCCAGCTCCAGTGAAGGACACTCAGCAGAGACTCAAAACACTCCTACAGAGACAGAGTTAGACAGTTACACAAAGTCCAGTAAACCTTACAAAGCCCTACTTGAAAGTAGCCCTTAAAGCATGAGGAAACATTTAGGGGAACACTATAAGACATAAAGACAGTACTCACCACTGAGACGGTTCGAGCGAATGAGCGTTTAAGGATATGGACCGGTTCACTGGTCTGCTGTTTTCCTTTAGCTGCATTGCCATCATTTGAAGGAAGCCTGATGTTCAAACATAAAGAGACAATCAAAATAATTTACTTACAAACCTATAGACAAAATATGCGTGAATCACATTCAAGGACTTTACTTGCCTGTAAAGTAGCTGTGGTATCTGACCCGCGTTAACATCTGTACCGTTGTTTGACTTCTTCGAGCTTTTGAACTGAAAGACCACACTAAAAAGGGAAAAACAAAACATTCAAAATGAAAATTTGTGTGACCAATTTTCAGATTGAGACATTATAGAACCAAATGATGCCTATGGAGAATGTGAAATGTTTGTTTACCCATCATCTGTTGTAATGGTTGCCTGTCCATGGGAGCCACAGTCACTGCTGGGTCCAGAGACTCGGGCCCACGCCACATACCACCAGCCCAGCTGCAGCAGCACCGGCTCATCAAACATCATGGCGTATTTCTCCCTACAGATAACCCACATTAACATTAATTCCACATCATTTTCTTTACATGAAAGATGCATGAGAACAGAAGGGAAACACAATTAATTTATTAACTTTACCTGGCAGCACAGTCATAAGCCAGCACGTCAGTCTCAGCCAGTAGATCTCCGTCCGTCTCGTGGTCACCTCCGTCAGGTCCAAGCTCAAAAAGCTGCACAACAAAAGGAGTGGGGTAATGTATTGTAAAGATTGTAATTTAAATGCCAATAGCAATAGTGAGTATCGTATTTGTAGTGAGTATCGGACAGTCGAGACAGAAAAAGTCTGTAATGACATTGACAAAATGCCTAAAACAATTACATGTGTCTTTGTTTAAAAGAAAAAAGGTTGGCTCTAAGCAGCTCACCTTGATCTTGGCAGTGTACTCCCCTCGTCCTCCGAACAGACCCAGGCCCCCAAGCAGGATGTCCGCATCAGCACAGAAGCGGATGGCCTCCACAGAGTGAGCCGAGTAGCCCCAGCCACCACCGTGACCTACAACATCACACATGGGATCGATAAGGCATTGCAACGTACAAGGAAGTGGTTTATCCACTTTTAAGTACTTTCACTCTGATCTGACTTGAACATTGATGTTGTGACTTTAAAGGTTAGAGGAAGAAGAGCTGGATAGACTCAAAAAAAAAATGAATCAAGCTAAAAATATATTATTATATATCTTTCAGTATGTTGTATCAGGCACGCGGGAAGTCAGTCAGAGTTGGGGGTGCGGCGGGGAGGGGGTGTGCTAGTGGAGCCTCGCAGCGGCGTAACTGTAGCTTACACCAGGGGTTCCCAAACGTTTCAGCCCGCGACCCCCAAAATAACAGTGCCAGAGACTGGCGACCCCCTGTCGACGGGGGTGTGGGGGGGTTTTTTTCCATTTTAAATTTGTAATCATCTCGCGACCCCACTTTGGGAACCCCTGCACTATCAACACAACGAGAGGCTGGAGGCGTCTGTCTCACAATACAGAGCCTCTAGAATGATGTCCGTGCCCGGCCTTTGTACTCCTCCCCCGGATGACGTGGCNTAGCACCCTCACATTTGTCAGCAGAAGACAGGACAGAAATACATGCAGGTGTAGACTGCGTTGCAGGGTATCTTAAAATGGTATCTTTAACTGTTTTTTTCCTATGGCAACTATTATGTTGATTCACTATTTATTTTACACTTTGTTTTTTGTTAAAAACTCGGAGTACCAACTCATCAAAGAGAATCGAGTGGTGATGATGTATTTGTTTGAAGGACCAGGGAGTGATTATAACAAAGGCTAAGAGCTGAGACAATTGGATTGTTCCTTTTGGATTTTGGAATATTGAAGTAAATGTCTTTTGCACGCAGAAGTTTTTTATACTTAAACTTGTTGTTCAGCAGGATAATCTCTACATACAAGCATAAAGGTTATCAGAAGAAGTAAATAGCTATACTATAAAGGGGTTCTCAGCAGGAAACCGATGGACTGTCCACTCCAAGTAGGGAATGAGTCCTTACCCCAAGTGAAGGAGTTCAAGTATCTCGGGGTCTTGTTCTCGAGTGAGGGAACAATGGAGCGTGAGATGGGTCGGAGAATCGGAGCAGCGGGAGCGGTACTGCAGTCGCTTTACCGCACCATTGTGACGAAAAGGGAGCTGAGCCAGAAGGCAAAGCACTCTGTCTACCGCGCCATTTTCGTTCCTACCCTCACCTATGGTCATGAAGGATGGGTCATGACCGAAAGAACGAGATCGCGGGTACAAGCTGCCGAGATGGGTTTTCTCCGCAGGGTGGCTGGTGTCTCCCTTAGGGATAAGGTGAGAAGTTCAGTCATCCGGGAGGGACTCAGAGTTGAACCGCTCCTCCTTTGCGTCGAAAGGAGCCAGTTGAGGTGGTTCGGGCACCTAGTAAGGATGCCACCTGGGCGCCTCTCTAGGGAGGTGTTCCAGGCACGTCTAGCTGGGAAGAGACCAAGGGGTAGACCTAGAACCAGATGGAGGGATTATATCTCTTCGCTGGCCTGGGAGCGCCTTGGGATCCCCCAGTCAGAGCTGGTTGATGTGGCCAGGGAAAGGAAAGTTTGGGGCTCTCTGCTGGAACTGATACCTCCACGACCCGACCACGGATAAGCGGGAGAAGATGGATGGATGGATGGATGGAAGGAGTGAGATAGAGATTATTATCTAATACATCTGATGAAGCATTGCATGAAGTCTGTTGATGATCAGAGGCTGTTGTTGGGGCTGTATAAACGTTTTTTTATTTTTGTTTTGTAGACAGACCATGCAGGCCTCAGAGAGTTAAACTTGGGCCTACGACCATAGTTTTACTGTATTTTGTTTTGAAAATCCACAGCGGAGGTTTGTGTCGTACTACATGCGGTGTATTTTGCATATCTCTCAGTAGCCAACAATCTGTGAGTCTGTTGGCTCGGACATAAACTCGTGTAATAAATGTAGTCTACATTTCATAATAAGAGGTGTAAAACCTGAGAGGATTTTAAATCGCATTTGAACTAAATGCTTATACAATCTGTAGTTGTATTTGTATTGTTGATTTAATGTGTGAACGAGGCGATATAGAGAAGGTTAAGCTGTCATTATTAGGCTGTAATTTGTTATATACTGTTGGAATGGGTAAGCAGGCCTATTGTTTTTGGATATTTGTGGAGTTAGGTGGTCCATGAGTGTTTTTTATTGGTTAAGTGGTCCTTGGTATGAAAAACTTTGAGAAACACTGCGCTAGTGGATTGTCAAAGGGGGAGCCTCGTTGCGGGGAAATTATACAGATGGCTAGTCCGCCCCTGAAAATGTCTATGCAAACGTTATTATTAATAATAATAAAATAAATTATAAAAAAACTTTTTTTTTTTTTTTCAATTTTTATTTTGTAATCATCTCGCGACCCCCACTTTGGGAACCCCTGGCTTACACTATAGGTGCGGCGCATTTGGGGGTGCGGGTGCTAGTGGAGCCTTGCAGGTGGGGGTGCTGCAGCCCCCTCAGCACCCCCCCTTCCCGCGTCCCTGTGTTGTATCATACATGATTTACAACAAATCCTGTTCAAAGATCCCACTTACTCTCGAAGCGGTTCACCACACTGTAGTCCTCTTTAGAGTAGACCTTCATCACTGCCTGGGTTTCTTCCTCTGCACTGGCTACACCCATCTTCAGCTCTTGCATGGCTGCCAGTGTATCCAGGCAACCTAAGTAGACAACCCAGTATACTTAATCTTAGTATTGAAAGATTACATACATAAACAAAAATGTATAATCTAGGAATTCCTGCACTTTATCATATTTTGGCCAAACTGTCTCTCAAATAAAAAAATGTACACAGTTAAAATAGCACTAAAATCCCATCACTCAGTTAATGAATGAACATTTTCATTAAAAATATGGGATTTATGGGAATATCAGTTCAATCAGGGTGGGGTCAGAGAAATCAGCTTTTAAAAAATAAGATGTCCGCATTGTCGATTATCACTCTTGGAGCATTCATCTTCACATTCCTACTACCATAAGAAATTCATAAAAGATTCATGCGACCAAAGACACTTTGCTGGATGGTTAGTGCAGAGGATTACCAAGGATGTGTAGGGCCCCGTGAGAGCGAGTAGTAGTGGCATGAGATCCTGAGGGCAACGCAAGCTCGGGGCTGAGGATGCTACAGCGAGCCTGTAGATCTGTAGCAGAGGGCATCCTGGCATCAGCGATCACTGCATTGTAGCACAGCATCTCTTTTGCAGCCGGCAGGAACCTAAAGAACCATGGAGGGCAAAAAGGGTTAGAAAAACACATTTAAAAAGAGACACATTAAAAACAAAAGGATAATCTGTCGGGCGTCTTCCCTAAATCTTGAGACTTGGAATGAATAGTACACAAAGTGGTACATACACGTAAACATAAACTAAACCAAATAGTTTACATTGTATTGCTGTGTATAGTTGATATTGACTGACCTCCATATGACATCATACACAGGGTCCAGACAAAGGCCAAATCCCTGCAGGTCCTCTTGCTCAGAGTCATTGAAGGTCCTGCAGCTTCCATCCAGTTTGTTGATAAGCAAGCACTTAAATGGAGGCGGCTCGGATACAGAGGAGGGCACAAGGCCAATAATGTGTTTGCTGGCAAAGATCTCTGAAGTTGCTAGGACATGGGAGTTGATAAGAGCCTCATCGATCCGCAGGAACGTCTGGTCCCCGCTGGCACCGATCCAAGTGGCCTTTCGTCCATATTTGGCACCGATGTTGGGCATGGGGGACGGCTTGGCATTCCAGTAGGGCATGTCCAGGATGGGCCGGCCCAACTGTCCTTTCTGAAAAACAATGAGGATCAATTGTCATTGTCTAGGGCAATTTGTTGTAAACTGTATCAAAAGCGAAATATATTGTGTGTAATAAACAAAGTAGTTAGTTCATTCTCTAAACAAGCAGTTGTATACACATTGTAACAGTTCAAATGTTTTACTTACCGAGAAGCTCCCGAATGTAAAGACCTGCCCATCAGTGAGAAGAACGGCTGTGTGGTTGCTGCCCGCTGTCACCTGAACACTGGGACCTGGAAGGGCCTGCACCAGAGTTGGAGAACCCCTAGCAGGTAGAAACATCAACATTAGGTTGTGTGAGTACACAAGTCTTTAACACTTAGCATCAAGTTTATTTCCAAGGAGGTTTTCACACAAAAGGATTCTACTTTGGCATATTGATGAATACACATGGCATATCTTAAAAATATAATTGTAATAAAATGACTGTAAAAATATGAAAAACATTTCATTGAAAAATGAAACATATCACCAATGTGACAGACACACACATTTAGACCTATGTATCAATTCTGTTAACATTACTTGAGGTGTGAATGACATAAATACTGTATTTATTTTTCCTGTGACTTGTTTCTATATACAGGTCAAATAGTTGGCTATCACATTAAAAACGAGGAGTGTGTACTTGCACATGCAACGGGGAAGGAGAGAGCTGAATGTGAGGAGACAAAGAACTAATAAATAGACTCTACTAAAAAACATTAAGGTCCTATGTCTTTCCTGAATTACTTTTCCTTGACTTGATTTTAATGAAGAGCAGTTTTACTCGAAACGTCACTTGGGTGCAATTATTAAGTGAACATTTGGATCCATTGGAATGTCAGTACATTTAAAAGGTGTCAAGGCAACAGAAGCAATACCTTGAGTTTACGTCTCCATGTCCAAGCTGTCCATGTTGGCCGTAACCAAATGTGTAGACGTCTCCATTCTCCATCAGCACCACTGAAAAGCAACATAACCATGACTGTTACCTACCTATTATCTTTACTGCAAGGTCAGACATTATTGTTCGAGGTGTTAGAATACATTTTCTAAAATAATATGCAGTCAAATCTACCCTGGAGCCTCACCAGAAGCAGCTTTGAGTTATATTCTCTTACCCGAGTGGTGAAACCCGCAGCTGACCTGCACAGCTCGCAGCTCACAGTCAAATCTCACGGCCCCCGGTGGGTAGGTGGTGATTTTGCTTGCATCTTTCTCTCCACGCTCACTGCTACCATCTACAAGGCAAACACACCAAGTCAGCACATTTAAGTAGAGAACAGGGAGAGAGTGAGGTTAAGTAGCAACTTCAGACCACAGAGGTGGAGGTCTCTGCAGAGTCCTGGAAAACAGAGCTGGAGGGAGAAGGGGCTTCAAAAGAAAATGGGGGAGAAAGGGAGAAGCATACCGAAAAAGAAAGGAGGGAACGGAACCTCTTAACAGAAAGGCTTTTGGGCAACCAGTCCCAAACATATGGATCTAGTGTTTGTTTAGCAAAGAGTTTGATTTCCAAAATCTGTCTGTGATCAATGAGAAAGAGGGAATCTGGTTTACCCTGAGCCCTGTGTAAGAGGTCACAGCTGTGTGAGAGGGGGGGGGGGGGGGGGGCCCATGCACTAGAGTCAATACAATGACAGTCAATACCTTTTTGGACCATGCATCAGCTCAATGTGGTTTACCTTTGTATCTGAAGCCAGCCAGATGAGACACCAGGCTTAGGTTTTGATACAACTTCAAAGTGAATGTAACATAAATATTGACTGCTTCGTGGCTCAAACATTTCTAAGGTGGGGTTGAAAGTTTAGCTCATGGTGACGGCTGTCAATGTGAGTAAAACAAAAAGGAACAGAGGTGCTCTTCAACTAAAGCAGTGTTTCCCAAATGGGGGTGCTTTGAAGCTGCAGAGGTTTGTGAGATATTCCTTCAAATATCAGTCATGCTTCATTCCTGAAGGAATTACACTATGATAAGTAAAAGAAGAAACTAAATGTAAACTGATGCAACAAACGCGATCATGTTCAGTGATGTTTTTTTTTTTGGAACAATAATGTTTTGAAATAGCCAAGGGGTACTAGGGTGAAATCATATTTAGAAAAGGGGGTATATTATTTGAGAACCACTTCTCTCTTTATTGTCTAAAGTACAATATGAGTAATTTGGAGGTCCCACACTAAAACACTGGTATTGTTGGTGGGTTGATTTTTGAGTAAACATTCCTCATAAGACCATGAAGGATGCTCAGGGGAGTCACACCAAACAAACTATCCTTACAATTGTGCATCAACCACAATGAATGGTTCTGCAAAAACAAAAAGTAATTTAGCAAATTAAAACATCCTCCATATCTAAACAGTCCTTAAAAAAAGGATACTGCTCTAAAATAGAATACTCTGTGGCGTCTTAACTTCCCATGTATGACAGTGGGAGAATGAAACAAGCCACTTATCGTTAACAATGAGTTTCTTTGTGGAGGGTTTTCAAATGGTGAAAGTTAACAGAATTTAATTTACAGTAAAGAGGGCACAATTCTAGACACTGAAAACGAAGCCTTGCCTAATAATAATAATAATCCACCAGCAGATCCACTTCAACCTGTGCCATCTATTTGCTTCAAAAGCAGCAGCAGCTTTGACGGAAGATGAAGACCTGCCCAAGTGCACTATCTACACAAAAAGATACCATCTTATTTTATATTATGGCAGGCAATGAGTGATACAGTTTGATATTTTACATTTTCTTAACTCAAGTATTTGCAGAGAGAGGACCTTTTAAAGCTCTAAGCCTGATCTGTGTGCTCTTTCCTCCTTATGGTTACTTTAGAAAGGAGAAAAGATTGTTTGTGTAACAAAAGCAAACTCCAAAAACAAGTTGCCTGTGTTTTCGTTGAATAGTAACTTGAGACAAAGAACCAGTACACTCACTTCTCTGATGGTTAAGTGCCTAAAAAGCTTACAGTAATGCTGTGACACATTTTATGATTTCCAAGCCCTTTTCATGAGATGATTCAAATCTAAAAATACGATTTTTAAACTAAAAACCCCTTTTTTTTTCCTTCTGGGTTAAATGTTTCTGTCATTTACTCTTTTTTTCTGCTAGCAACACTGCAGTTTACGGCCAAAGTGACAAATCAGTTGTAACTGGAGTGATTGTAAATCCAGTTACAACTATTTAGGTCAAACAACAGCATTGGGGCAGAGCAGACATCCTACTACAAAAATAAAAAATGTTGACCACAAAAAATCTGTGTTCTACAACAGCCCTTTCCTATGTTAGGGTCATGTCAAATTAAACTAATTAAAGGGAGCCAGCCTGTTGAGGTTGGTCTTTCACCCAATCTAGAGACTGCACAGTATGTGTTCCACTGCGAGAGTCCTTCTCTCCAAAAGCCTACATTGTTTGCTACCATGAGACCTGATGAATACACAAGAGTCCTGCCGTCAGAGAGTGAGAGAGGAGGTGGGCGGGACAGCCAGATTGGGAGATGAGTCAAAGGGGTGTCTCTGCACCCATTGAGTTAGTGAAAACCGTAGTACCTTTGTGCTTGTCCCGTTTATGCCTTAGTGCCTGAAGGGGTCTTATTCTGGCTAGGGCCTGCTCACGCTGGTTCATAAAAATGGGACCGGGATAAACAATGGGGCCTGGGGGAGAAAGAAACTTTCACATGCATGCACAATGCTCACAGAATGCGAGAGAACACATGGTAATACCACAACAATACACACACATTGAAAAATAATAAGGACACAAGCAAGGGGGAAGTCACCAAGACACAACACCCAAGCAAACAGCACCTGGAAGGTATTCAAAACTAAAAGAGGGAGGACATACATATTGTAGAATCTAAGACTGCCCCCTTCTTAGTAGATTGATTATTAATTGTTCATTTTGGTCCTTTTTGTATAAAATATATTTTATGGTTTGTCATGCTCAATCATTGAAATGTACATCTCTGGTAACACAATTATTAAAGTGGTGCTTTTGCATGTTTTTGTATATTCTACAGATCTGTTTATTCAATCAACTAATCCATTTGTCGACAAAATTCTGTTAGTTGACGAAGAATTGATTTAGTCGCCGATAGCACTAGTAGTTTCACCCTAATCGTTAACCTCCGCTTCCACCTTCTCACTCTCCCTGTAGCTATGTTTAAGTCTCTAGGGTAAAAGGTATTAAACCAAAAACACACAATCCCTTCCCTTCCCTAGACATTGTGCCATTTTGTTTCGCACTGATTTATACCTCTGCCTTCCTCCAGCCTGTGCCGGCGGTTGATCCTCTGTCGTTTCTCTTCCTGACGGATTTGAATGTGCTCCTCGATGTTCACTCCTGGAGGGGGAGGGACAGGCACAGCTGAAAACAAAAAAAGGCCCCAGATACAGGCAGCCAAGACAGGATGCAGGAGAAGGAGGAGGAGGAGGGAAAACGGAGCAGAGCAGAACAAAACAAGACACACATCAATGAATGATGGAAAGAAGTGATGGAGAAGCAATGACTCTGCACAACACAAGAATAAAACAAAGCAACGAAACATGTGCGAAATGCTGACTCAAGCAAACGCAACAGACAGTGGGATGTGTGGCATAAGCAGAGTGCGGGCATAGCTCAGAAAGATATATTGCTCGCACACAGCCCCGCTCAAGACAGTAATTTATTCCGATCCATTATTGAGAATCCAACACACAGTAGTGAACATTGGAATATAACCTCACACAGGTTTGTGCATGACGCTCTAACATGCATATGATTCATCAGACTTTGTGTCTTTAAATTAAAAATGTAAGTGGTGATATAGGTGAGATGTAAACAGTGAAAGTATGACATGGCAGATATGAATGTGCATACCTAGCAGCAGGTCCAGTGGAATCATCTCCTTCACTGCATCAAAGATGCCTCTCTGTCTGGCCTCCTGACCGTCCAGCTCCCTGGCGCAGGCCTTACAGCAGCCACACGCCGAGCAGCCCGACTCTCCGGATCCACAGCCACAGATACTGGGGGG
>NW_011361857.1:86023-101651 GCF_000735185.1 Notothenia coriiceps
GGGGGGGGGGGGGGGACACAGACAGAACAAATAATCACATTATGATGGTGAAAAAGGTCCCCCCTGGCCCTTTGTCCAATTCATTCCAGACCCTGTTAATGCATGATTATTGATTTGTTGCTTTACTTTTTATTTATCGACTAATTGTAATCATACATGTACTTTGTTTAAAATAAAGATAAATGTAAAAATATTTTTGAAACATTAACAAAATAAAGAACATGGCATAAACCAAAAATAAGTTTTTTGAATTCATAGAAACAATAATCATGTTAATTTGATATAAATACTATAATTTTAAAAAAGTAGGCAGGAAGATATCTCTTTAATATCCGAACAGCACAGAACTTTTGCTATGTTCTGCAAAACCTAAATAAAAAAGGTTTTATTAAGAGAAAAAAAACTGTTTTTTTGCTCTTGACAATACCCAGTCATGGAAAAGATATTGTAATGACCAGCTTCCCCCCCTTCTAGTTTTGTGTCTCCTTACCCTCCTGGCACTCTGTCCGGCCGTCCACTGCTCACACAGCTGGCCCCGTAGCCCGTGCAGTCTCCACACACGGTGCACACCATACACTGGTCCAGCTTCCACTTGTGCATGCCTGGCTGGCACATCATGCTCTTCTCTTCCTTCTCTTCTACCTCGTCCTCCAGGTCTTCATCCATAGCCGTTGCCATGCTCTCTACACCAAATGCTACATCAAAAACACACAAGACAAAGTAAAGCATTCCGATTGAGTACGAGGAATGCACCCAATTTAGAGTATGTTGTTATGTGTATTTGTTTGTCCATCCGCTCACCTTTCCCAGCCTGGCTCATGGACCCAGTGTCTCTGCCACACTGGCCCTTGTTATTCACCCCAAATGTCCACACTTCACCGCTCTTGGTCAGAACACACGTATGGGCCTTACCCATGGCAACCTGAGTTACAGAGTGACCCTTCAGGTCTGTGACTTGGCCTGTGGACAAGAAAATACAGATTATAGAGGATTTGAATAAAATGGTTTCCAGTGGAGACATATTTATAGATGTGTATAGATGCTTATTTCTTTTTGTAAGTCCTTAATCTTTCTTTCACAGAGTAATAAGGTCAATGACAAGACACTCTTGAAATATCTCAGAAACATTTCTTCAAGTTAAGAATTGGAAATAGCCTTGTTCAAGTCAACTCACAGGTGCTGTCACTGTAAATAGCATCTTTGCCAAACATGTAGAGCTCTCCATCCTTGGTGACGATGCTGCTGCTGCCATTGTTGCACGCCGTGTTGACCGCTGTCTTGGTTTCTAATTTGATCATCTTCTTGGGCTTGTACGGCTTGGGCTGTCTGCGACTTTTAGCTGCAAAGGAAAACAGACATCATCTTTAGGACTTCAAGGAAGATTGTTTTGATACTATATTTAATAAATGGTTAAAAATAAGGATTTGTCCAATGTTTGCCGATAGTTTTCAAATTCTCTTACTGGACTCTCCATCTTCTCCCTTGCTTGCAGAGCCTGTAAAGAACACACTTCCGTCTTCGGCCACTAGCAGCGCATGGGAGCCATCATGGCCGACTGAGAACTGAACGATCTTAGGAGACTTTGTAACGGGCAATTCCACCCATTTCCCCGCTGATGGACCACCCTGCTTTATACCCAGGCTCTGGTACTTTCCTGTGTAGTAAATCTGTGAGGGGAAGAAGAGGGAAGGTGAAACACACAGGAAGATCAGAAAGAAGATCAGGAATAAGGAACCGTTTTCATCAAGCGATTCTTTTTGAGGAGTATATTCATTTTGTTGGACCAAGCCATGTTTAGCCGGGGTTAGTTTTTGAAACAAAGTTTCAGCTAGAGCCCTAATGACAGCAAACTTCCCTGCTGCGCCACACAGGGTTCTATGTACAAAAGATCAGGACCCTCTTTTTAAATGCACTGAACAAGCCCATGTGTATAGTAGTTAAACTACAGGGTTAAATTGTGATGACACATTTACTAAGGATGTTGGGGGATTTTTTTTTTTTTATAACTCAAATCTGACATTTACACAAATAACATAAACACTTCAAAATGTAATGCATTAAAAAATTAGCTTGTAAACAGGGGCGGCGGGTACTGTAGGCTAGGGAAGTCCACAAATATTTGTGTCACTGCATCCTGGTAAAATTAAAATATAATGTATAATGTTTGTGTCTTTGACATTAGCGCTGCTATGCAGCCACCAGTAAACTGTACTACGAAGCCAGTTCAACAGACCCTGGATATGTTTGAGTTAGCCTACCCTGTAGCGAGTAAAACTCTAACACAGAAAAGACCTGTCTATGCTTCCCCAGAACGCCTCGCTGGAGATTTCTCTTTTTCCATTTTTTTCTTCCTGAGTATAGTGACGTGACCATACCCAGGTCCAAATGGACCAATCCGTGGAGCTCCTCACACACACTCACTCAGCCTTATCATTTCTCAGCCGCGCTACTCCGCGGAGTTTCGCCGGATTTTATCATTTCTCTTTGCTCCGTGTGAACTCCACTCACAGTTCGCCACACACTCACGTGTGTGTGCTCAGGCTGAGTCTCACTGTCTCGCAGACCCCACGCAGCAACCAGGAAACAACACCAGTAATCCAGCTCACACTGTCCGCTCTTCGAGCGGAGCAGCGAGCACCGCAACGTCCCGCCAACACGGCACCCAGAGCCCACGCAGCATTGTCATCCGTTTGTCATTACTGGTGTCATTTTCTGGTTGCTAACAAACACTATTGTAACACAAACACACATCAGAGCACAGTGGACTCATAGGGGAGGGGAGGGGGCAGGAGCTCCAACAAGGCGTGTAGGACAGAGAGTGAATACACATACTATACAGAGATGCTGTATGAGAAACCAGTGTGAGTTTGGAACAATGTAAATCTATTCTAGTAGACCTCAACAATGGAATTATGATCAGTAGAAATGGCCATGACATGGGACCTCTAATGTGTTGCTTAAAATAATACTTCTGCATACAGTATGTGACACTGTAAGTGTTGCACGGCCAGATACGGCTCAAGAAGCTGACTCAGATAAGGAAATATATGATATATTATGATATTATATGATCGATGACGTGATTGATGATGTGATATGAATGATAAGTGCGACACGTCGGCGTCTTCCCTGCATACGGCAGTTTAAACTGTATTTCCTTTCTCCTGTAATATGACTTGATAGATTTAAACTCAGCACACTGAGCTCAGTGGTCAGCAGGTGGTGCTTTCACTGAGTTGATCTCTTATCTATAGGCCCCAGAGGCGGAAAGTGTCAGGTAAAAAAAAGTGATTTAGCCTTCCCAAACCCGAGCCTCACGCCGTCTATGCTTGTAAACCATAGGCACGTGGCCTTTGGCTTTTTCCTTTAGATCACATGTCATACAAAATATCCAGCTGAGTGATGAGTACACTTTAAGCAAAGACAAAAGTTCAGCTGATTCTATTTGTACCCATACAGCCAATGTGGGTTGGGGTTATATGAAGATAAAGAGTGTTGAGAGATTAGGCTTTTCCACTGACACAAACTGCTCTGCTTTCTACACAAGAGGCACCCTGCACCACACCTTCATCGAGACACACATCCACACCCTCCACACACCCTAACCAACAACATTGTTAGTGTTTTTCTCTTACTAAGACTGTAAAAATGTGACATATCTTCTTCATCAGAGCACTGCCTACATACAGTACAGCCATTGGTCCCAGTGTGCTCGATGAGAAACCCTATAATCTGACACCTAGAAGTATAGAGGGTGTATTTCTCCATAGAAAAATACATTCATAAATAAACTATTACTATAATGTGTTAAAACGTGTTGTCCAAAGCTTCACTCCACTCCTGAAAGTGGACATTATGCAATAGGTAGGTTCTACTCTAGCAGGGTGAAATGCACTATTAGTAATAGTCATTGTTTACGGTGTAATAGTAATTTTATACGGTGGGCCAGTGTGACAAAGAATGAAGAAAACGCATTCAAAAACACAATTAATTTAGAACTTGTTCCCAGATTCATCTGTCCTATCACAAGAAAAACAGAGATCAGACAGCGGTTGAATCTGTTACAACTTTCTTTTTCATTTCAGAGAAGTTTTTTAACTCTTACCTTTCCCGAGGCAGTCTTCATCAAAGCAAACTCCCTGCCTGCTCCAAGCAGTGCTGCCTCCTCATCAAAGCCTGTGCCTGAGAGAACAACATACTATTTAGAGCCAATTCCACCGTGAGACAAGTTGGACAGTATGCTTTTTCATTTAATATTTCATTAAGTATATTATTATTATATTGTATGACTTACTGATGATGTGCAGGTCCTTCTCGAGGTCAAATAGAGAGATGCCGCAGGCATGAAGGCATTTCCTTGCCAGCTTTAGCTGCAGTTCCTGCTGCAGGGTTGGGTCTGAGCTCATACTATAGATCCGCACCACAAAACCGTCCTGCAGGAGCCAGGGCAGACGGGAGGCAAAGCTGTTTAGTTTCACAACCCAACATTGCTGCAGTGTGAAACTTAAAGTTCATATAACAGTTTGAGGAAGTATGGTTTCTGGTTTGATGAAAACATATCCCTGCTTCACCGGAGTGAACATGACAACTAGAAAAATGTTGAGCTCTTAAAAAAGGAAACATCTAAATGTTTTCAGAAATATGATTACTACTTCTTTACCACTTGTATTTATATCACTCTCATGTAAGCACACAAAAAAAACTTGAACAATTGCAAGGATTTCTTTAAATCTCAATAATTGGTTTTAGGACACACTGGACATAATACTATGGACATTTAAACATTAGATTTGCATGTGTTCCTGATTTTAATGGGGAACGAAGTAAAACATTACAAATGCATTTGATAAACACATGAGTGAAGACCTTTATTCGGTCATGGATATGTATATAATCTGGATCTGCCGTATGTTTGGGTCAATCTACTGAGGGTGTGGCTTGGGGTTATAAACTATGTGCATACATTTCTTAATAACATGGGAAACTTAATCTCGGTGTTAATAGCATATCCATATATAATATAGAAAATAAACCAGAAAGGGTATGACAGCTATTAACAACTTGCTGACTCAGTTCAACAGCTGATGTACCAGAGACGTGTTGGGTTAGTCAGACTGCAGGGGATGTGGCGGAAAAGGACCATTTGCAGGGGGGGAACAAAGTGAAAAAGATGAACACAACAAGGAAATAATTGGAAGAGAACGGGGATACAAAAAGAGGATGAGGGATAGTGTGGGGATGTTCTGGTCTCCACTCTGTTGTAATGACACACTCATCATGTGCTTTGACTCCTGCAGAGCCATGTGCCACTCCAATCATTTAATTAGAGCCTCTATCCTGTTGCCAGTATCACCCCCCAGGCCTTGACTTCTCCTCCCTACCATCTTTCCTGACTCTCCCCTTGACCTCCTTTAGTTTACCCACCCATGTTTTCCTTCCCAGCATCTGAAACTCCGTCATAGTGCGTTTCACATGGTTTCCCTCAGCCGTTAAGTGGTCTGCGCTGCGGATGCATTTCAGGCTGCTCACTAAAAATGCATGCAGCTTCTGAGGACTCCCCCATCCTCCCCCCACAGAGTATCCCGCCCCCATGATTAGCCTAGAAACTGCTATCTGGCTAGCTGCAACGGCAGATATATGGATTTCACATCTTCCCCTCCCCCACTCACATTACATAGTGCTTATGCAGATAACTGCTTGAGAGATTAAGCTCTCTGGAGAATACCCACATCTGGTGCCACTGCCCTCACTGCCACACCCACATTTACACAACACACACACACACACGCACATTTACACAACACACACAGCTACACTTCCCTCTGTGACACAGCTGGTTATCAGCTGAGAGTCATTAAAAATTAGTCTGGGGCCTCTACAGCAGTGAAAGTGACAGTTGGTTCACAGGGCACTTAAAGAGGAACAAAATATAGTTTTATTTTTTTTAAGGGAAACGTGTATTGAAAAAATGAAAGGCCACATATCTTTTAGTAGGGACGACTGCCAACAAAAAACTGAAAAAGACCTCCCTCTCTTTGAGATTGAGATGACGATTAGCCCATAATAAACACTATGATGTGGTTCAGGATGTCAATGTCCACTGAAGCCGTAACTCACATGCCGTACTGCCTGCAGGCAATTTACCTTAATTAACAGACTATAAATTTGAAGCGCCAAAAGGTCATATTACTGAAACGTCCTTGGTGATTCTGGTCTTGAGACCTCTGTTGCATGATGATTGTCCAGTGTGTCATAAAATATTCTACTTTTAAATATAGATGATGTGTGATATAAATATGTAATAAGCATCTCTAGCAGGAATTTTAAACTTACATCTTTGCAGGCTGCGATCTGGTTGATGTACTCTCCGTCTGTGAAGATGATGTTCTGTCCGTCTGAATGTTGACCTGCAAATAAAAGGGAAGTTGATAATGAATAAACCAAATATTGTTAGGGGAAATCTTCACTATTTTAATCCAAATAAGGTTTTTTTTATAGAAGCAAAAAAACGTGTTTCTTGGCACCTGGCATGGTGATAGTCCCCTCCTGCTCCAGAGTCTCAGGATTGATCTTGATGGCCGACATGGTGTGGTTACATGTTTCCCGATATAACAAGTACCCCTGAAGACACAAAACAAACACTGATGCTAGTCGACAATCACTAAGGATAATCGCTAACTGATATCCCAACCACACAAGGACGATAACGCAAACGGACCGCAATCGTTATCAAAACAGTCTTCCGTCCACACGCAACAGGCATCAGAAACGTGTCCGTTCACACGAGACCGCTCGAAAGCGCTTGAGACGTTGTAGTACATATACCAGGCCGGTAAGTGGCGCTGTACTACTACTACAAAAGCAGCGAAGAAGACATCCCGCACATGGTTGCCATGGTTGCCCTTCTGTTTATTCTCCGCTGTGGACGCTCTGGTTCTATTTCTCCCTCCCCAAGGCAAGCGTTTGCTCCTGCTGTATATCTCTCCGGTAGTCCACCAGCAGATGAAAAACGCCGGTCAACATGTCCGTTAAAGTTTAAATCTTCCGGACAAAATTGGAAAAGTGCCGGTAAAAAGGTCTTCTTTGTTATTTATTGAGCTTTAAAACAAATGATTAACGACTCTATATAATAATAAGAATAAAAAACGAAGCCTCTCTTTTCCTCCCCCTCTTCTGAGAGCCCAGCAGCTGATCTCTGAGCAGGGGGCTATTGCATCATCGTTATCAGGACATGATCATATAGGCGTAAACACGGAGCCGTTTGCCCCCACCAGAGCGTTTCGCTTGCAGATCTACCCACCTAGGGACCCGTTATCGTTATCTGCGTTTCCGTGTCGGCCTCGTGTGGCCGAACCGTCTATCTGATAGAGAACTGTAGCAGATACGACCGTTATCGTCCTCATGTGGACGGGGCTTGAAGCCCTGCAGGATGTTGTTGCTAATGGAATGATACTGAGTTTTAAAAGCTAGTAGTCTGAAACATACTCCTTTTCATATTCATCAATAACACCACATCAGCAGTTGCAATTTAAGTTTGAATGACAAAGTACACAGCTGTCATAGTGCAAACACCAAACTAAGCACTGACTGCAAATAACCAACATCATTTAAGTCACATGGAGGTCGACTCTAAGGTTAAACATGACCTGAATTGTGTACGCACTTAAAGCACTTTCAAAGACACTTTCAAAGACACTTCACTGAATTAAATGTGAAGAGCATCTTAATGAAACCTACCTGAGCGAAGCCAAGCCATGATCTCTTCTCCTTTCGATTCCTGGTACGAGACGTGGAGTTGTATACGTGGCCCTGTGGGGCAATAAAAACACATGAGCATACAACAACAAGTACTGACAAACCTTAATGTAATGCAGATGAAAAATCTGCAGAAATACACATCCACTTTTTTGTTTTAACAATATATCACTTTATTATTATGATGTCATATTGTATTAATACATTTTTTATGAGAATTCCGGCTGCTGTCTAGTAACATAATCTTTTACTGCTAACGCCTAAAAACCTACTTTCATTTATATAAATGTACTGAAATAATTGGGAAATATTCAGTTACTAAACAGTTAAAAAATAACCACGAAGGACATCTGTGAAATGTCTATAAAGTTGAATCCAACCATCTCATAACCTTTATGTAGATAACATATTTTTCAGAATTGAATATGACACTATATAAACATGACACAAATAAACAGACAAGTTAACGTAGTTGCCGTCCTTTGAAAACCAAGTCAAGAATCTACAGATGTAGGGATGTGGTTATCACCATAGACTGTATATAAAGGGTTAAAGTCAACAGTCAGCGCGTTCAGCTTTGATTGATACGTACCCTGACAGTGCCACTGTATCCAGAGCCCACTTTGTAGAGCCCATCCTTGCACAGCAAATACAGGAAGGAGCCATCAGTCTGTAGGAGACAGCGCTCATCCTCATCAATGGCCACCTCTTTCAGGCTCCACTTGTTCATCAGAGCTGCGCGCTTGATGCCATTCCCAAACCAATCCTGGATTTGAATCTTTCCCACCAGGACAGCCTGCACACTCCTCTGCAGGGCGTTCAGTATAGTGGGAACCTAGTGTGGGGGACAAGGAGGAGGGTGAGGGAAATGAGCAGAACTGCAAACCTCTGATGTGACATAATGGGGTGTATTTTGTGAAGTCGCCCATGCACAAGTGGGAACTGGCTTTGCTGCTGATAGTCAGAATCTCATATTTGTGACTGAGTCTGTGGTTAATGGACCTGCATATTTGGGCTCCTTTCATTCTGCCGAAACGCATTTTCACACACACATTTTAAAAACATCCTTTGTTACACTCACCGCTGATCTTACTTTTCACACAAATGCAAACAAACATAAACATACAGGCGTGTACAGCACATGAACCCACACAGCCTGGCTGCTATTGTAATGACTCACAGTCCAGCCAATGCCTAAAAGATGAGTAATCAGGAAATAGAAACACAAGGGGGATAAACGTGTGAGGCTAAAAAGACTTTGTCCAAGTGTAGTCATTTTATCTGAATGCAGGTAAAGGTGAAACTATTCTAAGGTCTCAAAACCTTTTTTCACAACATTAAATTAGGGGCTGTCTGTTAAAGGTGATCGAAGGTTTTTAGCATGAACTGTTTTGATATAAAGCAGAAGAAATAAAACCAATAGAAGCAGAGGAAGAGAGGATCATTGGAAAACTAGAGATTGAAAGTGAAGAACGGATAATTGGAGTACGAATGCAGCCAGGGAAAAGTCAGAGTGGCTTGACATTTTCCAAAACTCAATTTGTGCTGTCCAGACACTGCCTGCAGTCTCTTCATATAAAGGAAATGCATGTTGAAGCCAAAGGTCTCTTTATACCTCTGTAATCCACTTTGGCGATCTCAGGCATTTCTACTAATCAGAAGAAAAAGCTTCAATCTGTTATAGAGATGTACATGTTTATTGGTAGATGTTGGTTTAAACATAATTATTCTAGTTTGGGTATTTTCGATATATGCCATTCCAGCTTGTGCTTCATAAAAAAAAAAAATCTGGAATATCTCCCAAGATAAGGATGTTTGATCAAAGCAAGATAGTAATCTCAACAGGTGATCAGTAGGCAATAAAAACAAGACTTAAATAACTTAAAGCCACACCTATGAATTCCAGAGATAAAAGACAATTGTGTAGTCAAGTTGGCCGATGCACTGTAATGTATTTAAATCGGTTAATTACCTGTATCGTCTGGCACGCATGGCTGCCGTTGTTGGTGAGGATGGCGGAGACGGCCTGCAGTATTTTGCCAGTGTCTCCCCAGGCAACCACCAGACTGAAGAGGCAGGCGCAGGACAGAGCCGTGATGGCCTGTCCTGTGGGGTCATTGGGCCCCGTGCTCCGGACCGTGGTCTCTAACAACAGCTGGAATAGAGAGTCTGAGGAAGAAGAGGTAGACAAGTGAGACATTGTGTGTAAATTAGACTTAATAAAAACAAACTTCTATTTCTAACTACCGTCTCAAAATGATCATTGGGTTGCAACAACATATCTTCAACAGGGACAACATAACAAATGTCAAAAACAAGATTGTAGGCACTTCAAGAACTCTTTTCAGCCTTACCTAGCACATCAGGAGGCTCGGTCTGAAAGCCCTCAGGCTGTTGTCCCTGCAGCATGTCCAACAAGGCCTGCAGGCTACGCAGGCACAAGGAGGGGTGAGAGAACCGAGTCTCTTTGATCAGCTCAAAAACCCCGCAGAGGCCGATGCCAATGATCTGCACACACAGAAGAAAAAAGAGCTAATGAACTAACTGCTGTCATTCCACAATCCAGGTCTAGCTAACAGCAAATGAAACATAATGCCACTTGGTGTTAAATATATTTGTCCTTGTTATTATTATTGTCATTTCTTTAAGTAAGTATTCGGATTAAAACAGAATTGATAACAGAATCTTGGAGTGGTTGTTTTCTTGTAACAGCAGGGCCTCATCTTCCTACAGTAAAACCACCCACATTTAGCTACGGGGGCTCACAGTGTTTACAGTTACTACCGCTGACTTCAACATCCACTATTAACATTTTGTATAATGAGAGACCCACAGTAGAAGCTAGGAAAGGAGTTTGGCCTAAATAAAGAATGACTTTCTGTCTCTCAGTGCGGCTTGTTTGTGGATCAAATGTATGCTTCAATGCATGGGCGTAGGAAGCATCCTCAATGTGGGTGGGACAATTTGAAAGGGGGTGTGGGCAGGTGGTGGACCTCACCTCCTCTAGGGGCAAGATTTATTTTTTAATGTTGAAGTTAAAAAGCATCAATCTGATGCACTTTGAGAGCAACTAAATCTATGGATACATCTCTCAACACCCATGTGAAACAGAACTGTAAACAGATGTACTTTTTCTTTATGCATATTTTAAAAATCACTCCCCTTTTAAAGTGTATTTTTGTGTTACTGTACTATAGTATGAGTTGGAATTATTTCATACCTGTTATTCTCTTGTTTTTTATAACTATAATGACCATATAAAAGGTGTGCCTTGGAATGATTACCAAACCGTTTGAGACCCACTACTTAGACTAAAGTGAACTACTATCTAAACACTCAGAGCCCTTTACCTCGCTAGTGGAGCACGCTCGTGAACTGTTAGCGCCGGAGCCTCGCAGCGTGGAAACTGTGGCGCGCATCATTTTACAACAAAAAAACGCAGCATGTGTACGGCTCTGAGAATCTGCCTTGGTACAAAGTAGCAGTGAAAACATGGTATGGAATTTCATTGATTTAGGCATTCTCACAATGAGCCAGTGGAATGGATTTGATAATGAAGCACTGACACTGCGCTCTACAACGAGTGGCGAGTGGATAGACCAGACTTTCCACATGCTAAAAGTGGGGGGGGTCTAAACTAATCATTTTAAAAAGGTGGGGGGGACTTGTCCCGCCCTCATATAATGTCTGCGACGCCCATGCTTCAATGTTTCCTTCTATCTTTGTGAAGCGTAGAAGTGATATTTTTTTTTCAGGCACTCAAATATTTTTTGACATAATGGCTTGAAACTGCAACTAAATCATCCACACATCTCATGTCAACAGCAGCCTATATGAAAGACAATACATCGGATACAGCCTTCCTAGTTAACTGCTTACTGCTAACCAGTATGTAAAGCAAGCACAGAAAAGCACTTCCAATCAATATGCAATCCTCTCAACAGACATGCACACATGCATTTGTTTAATTACTGTGACACTGTAATAAGGTTTGTCCTGTTGGAGTGAGCATTTTCAAAAGGAATGCGAGATAAATATGTAATTGTGATGTAATTAGGGTAATTTTGAGTCATCTCTATTACCTTATCCTTTACTACTTTTTATAATGGCTCAATTATGGAGCCACTTGCTGCCTGACAAGCTTAAACAGGACTATTCACATTTGTTTTTGTGGTGCTGTAAAAACCAGTAGTCTCTCACAAAGGGAGCGAACACCCTGTATTGTTTTCGTTAATGCTGTCATCGTGGCATAGCACCTAAAGTAATCCTTGAGAAATTGCCTTTCAGATTTTGATGTTGTAATAATGTATTTTTTTATTTTTTATTATTATTATATGCTATCAAAGAGAACTTACAGGGAAATAAAAGGTCTGTACTGAATGGTTTGATTCTCCAATAAGTATGAGCAATAGCTCCAGAGCGTTGTAAAGTCAAACATGATAATAAAAGTTAGAGGTAATATTTCAAAATTCAAAATCAGCATTTTCTAATGCAATGTTCTGCATCAATCCTT
This sequence comes from Notothenia coriiceps, assembly GCF_000735185.1. Taxonomy (NCBI): domain Eukaryota; kingdom Metazoa; phylum Chordata; class Actinopteri; order Perciformes; family Nototheniidae; genus Notothenia; species Notothenia coriiceps. The sequence continues at coordinate 98,292 of NW_011361857.1, forward strand.
ATTTGCTACATTGCAAAATGTTTACTGCAGTGACACACACACACACACACACACACACACACACACACACACACACACACACACACACACACCTGTATTCAGGGGGCAGGAAGCAGTAATGTAACAGCACCATAAATGACAGTTATATAACCAGGGTGACGACGTTCAGAAATACGACAACAGACATTCAAAGCTTCATTCAAAAAACCTCAATAGAAGCTTCAAAGATAAAAAAAAAAAAAACATTTAGTACAGATCTTAAAATCAGAACACCTTGCTTAGACTATGATTACAAATTGAATATTTAATATTGTCCCCACTCAGGAGCAACATTAACACCTTGAAGGACAACTGACATCTCTGATACAGTATAAGACAGATAAACAGCACAGGCAACAGAACAGGAGTAGAAGTTGGGGATATAGAGCTGTTATCCTCACAGGAAGGGGGTTTCCAACCTCTGGTAAATTGACTCCAATTGTCATAATAATAAAAAGAATGAGCCCTACACACAAGCCCAAGGAGATAAAGGATTATTGCATCCATAAGATAAAGGGCACAGGCTGGCTCTCGCCTTGATACCGAGCTCTGCTCCCACCACATCAGCACCGATGCTACCCCCTGCTCGTACCTTTGGCAGCTTCACAGCAGGCTCGCGGTACTCCTCCTCCTCCTCGCTGTCCGAGTCTCCGCTCTGCACCGAGCTCCTGGAGGCCAGCACGAGGGAGGCCTCTCTCTGCTGCCAGTCCAGCACAGAGTGCCGCACGTTGCAGTAGACGTTGAATGCAGAAGGGTTGCTGTGCAGCTTGATGTCGGGCACGCAGAGGGCTCCATCTAGACTCTCAGCCTGTAGAAAGACAGAGGGTGGAGGTGGTCAGCAAGTCCGATATCATTTGGATCTACAATGAGCCATTTAGAACATCCTAAAAGTTGTTTACAGTATAAGCAGCGATGTCAATCCTCTAGGAGTATGATGAATTGTCCTTTTGGACCTCTTTAGATTGTGATTAAATATATGCAGTTAGGTTCCTTTGGGCCACTTAAGATGTACCTTCCACCTTTACATAATTTGATATAAATATAAATTGTTAAATACACAATTCAACCCCAGTAACACACAGCTGGGTTTCGAATGTTACCCAAGGACTGCATGTATTCTCCCTTTGCAGACAAAAGTAGTGACTGTGAATTGAGAGCATCAAGCGTGTTTGAATGAGATCTCTGCGGAGCTGATCTTTTTGGTTCAAAGCCTGAGCTTCAGCTTTTAAAACAGTAGTTGTAAACATTATGTCACATGGAAGTTTAATTTCATTTTGGGTTGTGTCTCTCGTCTGTTAATGTAGTTGCTTAAGAAGCATTTTAAGTGTACATCGACTTATGACAAACCTAACCAAATAAGTGCCTCCTGACCACAACAAGAGGGTCATTTTCATTTATCATCTGGCTTTTGAGGAAAACGTTCCTAAACCTTAGAGACTCAGATGCTAGCTGTTACATTCGACTAAGCAAAGTTATATAACTAAAATAGGTTGGGAGAGTAAAGCCTCTGTTAAGCACAGTTAGTCTTTATTCAGTTGTGTCCTCATTTCTAGTCAGTGGCACATTTGCTGCATAATAGGATTCCTCATTTTGCTTTGACTCCTGGGGAAGCTTATTTTTGTAAACACACACTTGGCCTGGCAAGTGTGTATTCATTTCAAGACCAGCTGAACACAGCTTTCGAATTTACACAATGGCTTACCCAACATTTCACATAACCAATGCAGAAACAAATAGTTAAATTCAAATTTTACGGGAAATAAATAGTTTCTGAAAAAGGCCAGAAAGATATTTATTAGAGAAAATCATTCAAATAAAAACGAGCTGGGGATTTTCTTCATTTTACAAGAATGCAGTTAAATGATAACCAATAAATCAGCATGGCAAATTTGCGTTAATCTTTGGCTATCTAACAAGATTTCTTTTTATGGGCTTGCTTCTCATCTGAATTGTAGGTCTAAAGATAAATATTTGTAAACACTGAAATGAGTGAGATACATTTAGTCATATTTGGTTGTTGTTGTTGTTGTTGTTGTTGTAGTTGTATTGTAATCCTTTACACTAGGATATGTTTCTAATTTCAAGTCTACCCTCACTGATGTAAATGAGATAGACAAGCCAAAAGGAAAACTTAGAATAAAATCATTACAGCAAAGCTTACATTTAAACGGTCAGGATGATCAGAGAAACTGCGCTCCGTAGAGAAACTTGATAAAGTAACTAATTGATAAGCTTTCTCTATCCTACCCAAGCAATGCATTTTTAACTACAGCCCCGAGGCAACCTCTAGAGAAACATATTGATCGACTGTGCCTCTCTTGCAGTGGTGCGCTTTTGGCAATCACAAAGAGTGATGTCATCTATTTGGGGAGAAAGGTCATTCATTCTCAGCTGAAACTAGTGGGGAGGATATTAGCAACCGTCTCATCCAGCAGTACTGTCCACTTCTCTCCTGCGTGGCTGCCAGAAAATAATTGTGACTGGACCGAATTCACAAAAGGTGAACTAACTCAAACACATGAAGCAAGAAGGATCAAACAGGCTTCTTGGGATACGAGGGCAAATAAAAGGAGTGGAAAAGAGACAAAAATAACCCCTTGTGTTTTTTGCCCAAACGAGCAAAAAGGGTACCATTTAGATGATAAAAAAACAAACAGACCTTGGTTCCAAATGTCTGAAAACAGTAAAAGAAAAATCACAAAGATGTACCTGTTCTAATCTAATCAATCTTCAGAATTTGGCTACAGCTACTTATCTCCCTCATCTAGACTTCATTTGTTTGCTCTCTGTGCTTCTCAATGTTGTTCTGTACTTAAATTTAACAAAAGAAATCCCAAAAGTCCCCTTTTTACACTACATGTATGTCCATTTAAAGTGGACCTATCATGCTATATTTGAATAACATATTGTAGGGGCATACCTATATAAAACATGTCTGCCAAGTTTTTTTTTCAAAATACCAAACAGATCATGTATTTTAGTCATGCCACATTTCACTCTATTTGCTCTTTTTTAGCCCTGTTTTTGCAAAGGCTGATTCTGTGAGAAGTCTTCTTCGCTGCTTTTGTGGCAGACTACAGCGCCACCTACAGGCCGGGCATATGTACTACAGCGTCTCCAGCGCTTTCGACCGGCAATGGCCGTGGCTGTCTCCTCCTGATTGGTGGAGAGTTGCCCATATAGGCGGAGCTCCTCGTTTCTGACGTCAGAGATATTTCAAATCTGGATCAGTCTGTATCAGATCCGTTGCAGCCCCGTTTTTAGAGATTTGGGTATGGACGAACAGAGAGAGGGTTGTGTTTTCTGACACTTGGTGAGTTC
>NW_011361857.1:101687-104320 GCF_000735185.1 Notothenia coriiceps
TTCAAATCTGGATCAGTCTGTATCAGATCCGTTGCAGCCCCGTTTTTAGAGATTTGGGTATGGACGAACAGAGAGAGGGTTGTGTTTTCTGACACTTGGTGAGTTCCCTGACACACCGGGGACACATATTCATGTATAAAAGACGTACAAAAGTGCATTTTGCATGATAGGTCCCCTTTAAATAAAAAATAACTTCAACCTATGTCTCCGACTGAGATTGGAATCAGCTGTTGTTGATTTATTTTATACAATTCAGTATAGCAGTTCTTTCTTAATGTTTCAATGATCTGTTCAGCTAGTAACTCAACAATTATGAAGCCCTTTCAATATAGCTTTGAGCTGCTGTAGCTGCAGAAGCAGATGGTTTATCTACTGTTGAAGGTTTTGAACGCTGGACTTTCAATTCTGGCAGGCTGTGTGGAGGCACTTGTAAAAAAGACCAGGAATAAACATCACTTTGCTATTAGGTAAGCTTGTAAAGAAAATGTAAGCATTTTAGAAGTGTGTTAACATCGCATATTCTGGGAAAACGAATGGGTTGTTTTCATGGTATGGTAACCAAAAGACAGATGTTTTGCTAACTGTGTTTTGAGGTTTTAAAATGTGACAGACAGGATTAAAGGATCTTAGGTATATCAAAAAATGTAAAGCAAAAGTCCATCCCATTAACCGGATATTCATGAGATCAAATATGATATTATTAAAATTGTTATGTACTTTAGGAGTACTTTCGTATAATAAAATGGAAGCATTGTTACATTATAAAATGTACTTGAAGGATCATGGACCCACACACACTGCCACAAGGCACATTTTCCATTAAACAGTCATAACAAATAAGGCGTATTTAAAACATTCAATGTATGACTCAGTTTTAATCCAGAAAACCTGGTCTGTTCCGTCAAATAGAATTTTAAACATGTAGAAAACCTGTACCAGTGAATTATTTCATGGATAGACCCACCCATGTCTCTCTTACTCCACGCCTAATTCGGGTTAGCAAGTTCAGATTTGTTACACAACATCTTGCAAACAGAACATGAAGCAACTCAGACAGGGTTCTGGCGTCATGAGTACACATTTGATGTGACAGGCTTCTCTAGAGCTGACAGGTCCCAATTTAAAACTGAACAAATCATGAGAAAGTTGTCATTGAAAGTGGCACCTTCAAGGAATGTCATGATGCATACAAGCCAAGGCAGACACAACTAAGCAAAGCCCAATGACCTGCTGATGTTTTCGTGGTTTCTTCTTACTTTGTACTAGCGCCAACTAATAGTCCAAACACGCTGCTCATCTGATGGTCTCTTGTGTTACTGTCTGCACTTCACTGATGATTTAATGGCCATCTAAAAGCTTTGGAGAAGGCTGAATAGAGTCCCTGCCCGCACTTAGACAGCTCCACATTTCAGACTGCTGGCTTTATGGGAAAAATGGAGGAAAAGAAGAACAGTACCATTTTCCGAAGCAGCGACTCAAGCTCGGTGAGTGTAAGTGTGCACCGTATCAGATGAGAAAATATGCAATGTATCAACATGAGAACATTTAAATAATGATCTTGATTTTTGATTCTGATCTTATAATCACTTATGGCTTTAAAAACAGTGTAACCTTAAAATCCTGTCTACCCATGCTCATAACAACCATCTTTGTTTTGATTAGGAGATTCAACTTTTTTAGTTAAAGTAAGTTAAAAATAATTTGCAGACATAATATTTTTCATCCAGATGGTCAAAAGAGTACTAAAAAATATCTTCACATTTTGTCAAACAACCTTCTGGGATTTCCAAACATCGCCGCATATTTATCTTTCAGTTAAACAGATGCTTGACTCGAGTGAAACTTCAATGCCAATACTAAGGTCAAACCGTTAGCATCTAGGCATCATACTTAAGAATTGCAAATAATATAATCTCCGCAACGAATACTCATAATTATTACGCCTAGTTTGTTTCTTATTTAAAAGGTTAGAATTGCACTTGATTGACTCATTTGTTTTGCAAACACCATTGTTCTTTGTAATCCATTTCAGGTTACCAACGCTACATTTTTATTATCCGTAGGTTATGAGTACATCATGTGGTCATAAGAGTACTCCCCTTGAACACTGACGCTCCAGGATTGAATATCATCACATGCTAGTTGCCAGTTAGACATTTCTATGTTTGTTTTTTTTTCAAATCATGACCTCTGGTTTAGCTGCCAAACCTTTGTTAAAACTAATATTGTAGGAATAACCAGCTGAGAAAAGTCAGTTACAACAACAAAGATACTACAACAAGAATACTCTGATTAATATTAAAAGATATGACAGCATGGTTTATGATTCATGTCGTTGATACTAGGGATGCCAGCGATTATTCGATTATTCGAATATTCGTTAGAGTCTCCATAATCGAAAATTATTTTTAAAAATCGATTTTATTTATATATTTTTTTATTATTATTTATGTTTTTGTTTTTTTTCCTGGCTTAGTTTCAACCAAAATATAGACTAATGCTAATAATAGTAATAGTATTAACAATTGTAAATGGCCATTGGTCACACCACCAGTTTGTTTTACTGTAAACTTGGAGGAAGCCAGCAGCGCAGCCCTTCGCTGCGCTGCGCTGCGCTGCGCTGCGCTGCTACA
>NW_011361857.1:104346-118838 GCF_000735185.1 Notothenia coriiceps
CCCCCCCCCCCGTCACACGTGCGATTGATTTATTGGAGTGCGAACTCAACTAAGGATGAGCCAGGGCTGTCCGATTTTCGATTTTGATCATGGTCAGTTTCTGGCATCCCTAGTTGATAAATGTAAATAAATCTCAACATTCAATTTCTAGCATACAGAATAGTTTTCTGGTGTTTTCTAATGGTTATATCCTTTTGTACCATAATGTAGGTCTAGTGAATATAATTATAGTTTTTGAAAAATACGCATCACACATCTGCTTGTACACAAGACGTTACATCACCCTCTTCATTAGGATGATAAGTGTTTATGCTTTTTCTTTGGTTCGGACTCCACTGTTACATATTTATAAGTACAGAAGCAGACAAAGGTGGAGAAGAGGCTCTTTCAAACCACTCGTTTTCTTGTCTGACTATGCCGGCGTGACACACAACACAAACAAATACAGCAGGACTGCCTGTGTAACTACCCACGTATTTATGCCTGCCTGCTTTATCCATTCCCTGCCTCTGTAGAAGATCTTCTGCTGTTCCAGGACATCAACTCACCGAACAAGTCAACCTGAAGAGAACTTAAACTGTGCAGCCTTCTCTACGTTGGATTTCCTGTCTGATGGAGTTTTGAGGTGAAGGGTGACAAGGCATTAGAGCCTCCATCCTTCCCTGCTACTATCACATTAAATAGATCTGTCTTGCCTTTGCCTGCCAAGTAACTGGCAAAAAAACAGTGTAATACAATTAAATCCAAATGCTGGCTAACAATATTACAGACCAACCACAAAGCCAGCTCTCCCTCTCTTTTCAGAGAAGTATAGCAAGGAAGTGCGTCAACACAATCTAACAGGATTATATTTGTTGTCGTTGTATGAAGATCAAATAGTTAATACATGCTGTCAATGCAAAATCTAAAACATAAACAAAAACAAAAACCACCTCCAGTGATACAGCTAATGTTTTCTATTTGGACGGAGGAGATGGAGGCAGGCAACTGTTGCCGTGGAGATGTGGCACACATTAGGTCGCTCGGCAACAAGCCATCATGCACAAACCAGAGCCACTCCCATGTGACTCGCTGTATGCCCATCCACCTCTCAAACGTCATGTGTGGATGGGCTCCGTGGCATCTGACCAGCCTCCGCCACTGACAAAACATTTTACTGCCAAACACCTCCAGGGTCAGGGCTGCAACTAATTATATTTTTCATAATAGAGTTATCCTCCGATTATATTTCCAAAAAAATAGGGAATTATTCTATAAAATATCAGAAATTATGAAAAAGAGGTTGAAAACTGCTTCTGATATTTTTGCTTAAAAAATTACTTAAACAATTTATCATTGAGCAAAGTAGTTGCCGATTGTTTTTCTGTTGATTGAATAATCAACCTATTGACAATAGCTAAATTCAAGATTTCAGAGAATATAACCTTATCTTTTATTGTGTCCTCTACAAATGTTAATTTAATTAACTAGATTCATACCAGCTCAATTCATACCTGAGGCTGTGACAGATGAAATTAAAACCGTCTATCATGTTGATCTCATTAATATAAAGAGAAAATGTTCAATACTAAATGTATGTGCTTCATTAAAATGCTTTACATGGAACTAGTCATTATTATTATCATCATTATTATTATGATGATGTTTTTCATTTTTATTATTTATTTTATTTATTTCTTCTGCCCTCCCTTGTTAAACCCCATCCCTACTGACTTTGTGAAATACACATGCACACATATGACAATTAACACCTCCTTGTTTCCTCTTATCCTACATAATGTTGATAACTGTCCAGTCACTGTGTGTTCTTTCTTGAGTTGTTCTGTTTAATTTCAGTTTCAGTTTTGTTTTGACTTAACTAAAATAGGGCATGACTATGCCCTATTTTATTGCACTTTTGTATGATTAACATTGTGTGATGTTGAGTATTATGTATTTATTTAAAGACAAAAATAATTTAATAATGTATAATTGGAATGGTTAAATAAAGAAAACATCTCTGAACATATTAATTAGTACAATTCAAATATAAAAACATCAATATTAGCCTTACATTAAGGAACACGTGCAATAAAAACAATTGTGATATATCTTACCTTTGTTCTTGATTTTACTTTTGACTTGACCTTCTGTCGCCTCTTCAGTTTCTTCTTACTCAAAGCCTTCTTTCCCCTGAAAGTACACAGTGGTTGCTCAGTATTGCAAAATACAGCATCACATATTACAAATCTCATTAGCTTTATTACAAATATGATGAAAGGAGAATTAGACATAAACCTAATAGTCAACACAATTATTCTTTAAGCCAGAAAAACCAACATTCATTGTTTACTGTGTAGACTAGCTGTCAAAATGTTGAATTAATGTCAGATGTCTTTTATAGTAACCACATCTTCAGCTTATATTTTAAGAAGCTAGCAAGTGTGTTCCCTTCTTCACTATCAGACATATGTAGCAGGAGTCACAAGGTTCAGTGTCACTCATTTTAACAAAGCCTCAAAACAAGCACAATTTTGTTTTTGTGGAAATGTCTTCTTTTAAGCTTTTGAACCGAATTTGCATTTGGCTTTTCATGATAAATTCCCATTACGAATCAGGCTGCCAGGACCAGTGTAAGGGACCAAAAATAGATGTACAGTACTAATAAAAAAGGAAAAGGCTGTGCATGATTTAGTAATCATTATTCATAACTACTAAATACAGAAAAGCAATGCATCTTGTCAAGCCCGGAATAAGAGTTTAATTATAGTTTAGTTATATTACTCAATAGTGCAACTAAGTATTGATGTTTAATATCTTGCCATCATATACACTTAGATTAACATTCTGCAACCTTTTGATCACAAAGTGACAAGCTACACACAATACCAAAGTAAAACAAGGCTGATAAAATGTCTGATGTTTACAATAGTAGGTAATTCACAATGGTATGTGCAAGCAACATTTCCACCATCATATTAATAGAAAGATTGTTGTTTAATAAGATGGTAGTTCAAAATAATATAATGAAGAGGTTGAAACACTGTTGTTGCTCATTTGCATAGAGCTGTACATTCAGAAGGAGATGGTTATGACAGTATGTTTCAAAAGCATATAGTCGGTTTTTGTACATGGAGAGGGGGATGGGGGATACAAAAACAATTGAGTTTGTGAGGGAGGATGCTGCAATGATCCAGATACTCTGTCTACAACCTGACTGACTGCCTGAATGACGTAACTGTATTACCCGCTAATGCTAGAAAAGCAAATGAGTTCATCCACCTCCCAAACATCCTCACCCATACACGTCAAACGTTGTGTATGGAGGGCCATATGCTGTATTTATTATGTATGTCTTATCATTATCAGCTTCTTGGAAAAAAACGAGCTTACAAGAGGATAACCTGGGAAATGCTATTTATCGTTAGTAACGTCAGAGCCAGGAATCGAAACAGTGACGCCGTTGGGCCTACATCCACACAGCTACATTAAATTATAATAAATGATTAAGTATCTTAACATATCGTGAAAACGCAAGCTTTGGAAGTTTAAAAGTGATTCACAAAACAGGAAAGTGTAAGACGTTTGTGTACATTTAGCTGGGCAATGGCTATATCGCTCTAAACAAATTGCTGTCATGACAGTTAGCCAGCTAGCTTGTTTTGAATATAACTCTAAGCCGATAGAGCACATCTTTGAATGTGTTTAACCCAGGTAAGTAAGGATTTTAATTTCGATTAGATTGTGTCAATGACTAAAGAAAACAGAATCTCCAAAGCACCTAGGCTGCAAACCTCTCGAGTAAGGATGAAGTAACGTTAGCTTAGCTGGCTCTGATAAAGCTAGGGAAGTCAGAGCCAAAATGCTACCTAGCAAGCCGACTCCTTCAAGAGGGTGCACCCAAAATATGGGGCTCCTGGCATGTTGTTTGAAGTTAAAACAATGACTTGTATGACTATAACCCGTCTAGCTCAAGAGCCATGCATTACTGTTGACAGAAGTGTATATGTTGTTGAACTGTAGTACCGTTAAGCAAGGGTTAATGATAGCTTATGGTAGTTAGCACAGCTAGCCCTACAGATGACAGACCAGCCTCTCTGATATCTACATTTTTACGGTAACCACTCACCGTCCTTGATTTATCCCTTGCTCTTTATCATTAATAGCGGTGGTATAAATCCGTCTGTATCGTTCAGCCAGTGCTCGCCCTGAGAGTAAAAGCTGGTACCGAGTCCGACAATCCGACTGGGCTCCGGCTGTCGGACAAGAACCCATCCCAGAACCGATGGTGGAGAGCTCGGCTCCTGCTCCAGATATGACCCGGACACCCATCCCCATCGACGGCGATGAGGAGGGCAGAATCCCTCCACCGGCGGCCGCTGCCGCAGCAGCACACATCATCGTTTTGGAGAACAATGCATATATTACACAAAAGATATCACAGCTAGATAATTTCTAGCCATCAGATGCGATCCACTTGTCATCAAATCCGCCACATGTCACATTATTTGTCCGTTCCAAGTTGCAGAAATACCACAATTAAACGTCCAAGGTCCCCGGTTATTATAAGCGCAAATTGTAGCCAATCTGGTGGTGCAGCTACGGTCTTCCTATCCCGGCCACAGCGTCAACACGGTGCTTGTCTCCCGAAAATAGATCTTCTCAAGCCATAATACATGTGCTTGTAAAACAGCAGAAACGGCACCGTTAATTTCCAAAAACTGCCTGTTCGTGTTTCGGTTTCATTCGTTCCTTGAATATTTCTTGACCCCAGAGAGGCAGCACCCTCAGTAGGGCTGCCATCTTAGCTCCATCATCCCTCCCCTCCCTGGCTGAGTGTTGCGTCGCTAGCATGCCGGGATATTTTCATACGACTATACTGGGCGATGCTATCAGTGATTCATATGAACAATTATCTCCCTGTCTATACATATACCAATGCTTAGTTCATTATTTTTAACCCAAATCTTGAAAGTGAAATGCATCCTTTTAGAGAGAAAACAGAACCATATATGCTATTTTGCAGAGTAAGCACAGTCAGAAGCTGGACATTTAATTAGCAGATGTCCATACAGGGCCCCTCCCAGTTTGATCTAAAATTGGCACATTGAGATGACACATTTTAAAGACGATTACAAGCTGTGTTGTCCGTACAAAATGCTGAAGCTCGGGTTTGACCTTTAAAAATAGTGTTTTATTTAGTTAAGAATGCTTTGACTTCATCGCTCATTATTTCTTCTCTGCTTTTACCATTTACAATCAATTAACTACTGTTACCTCAGCAGCTGGGACCATGTGTACTAGTATTGCATGTATATCTCCTGTGGCCACTGCGTAACAGTTGCTGCAATTTGATATCGGACATAGTTTGCACCTTTTAAACTGTATTTATTGAAAATATATTTCAATAGCCTATGCTTTGCACAAGGACTGCAATCATGCTTTGATCAGATGTTTGTGATACAGTGAACTTCTTTACTGATCAGGCCCCAGCTGCAGTAGCTCTCTCTACATAAAGCAAAAGACAACCTTTTTTTATAAACATGCATGATGTGGATCACATTTAGCAAGATAACAAATCCACTGTCAGTTTATGTATGCCTTAAATGCACAAAATGCATGGGTATACTGAAGTGCTTACGTAATGCAACATGCACATTATTATGATAGTAATATTTGCATTTTCACCTTCTGACAGGGACAACACAAGGAGGAGCAGGAATGCTGCATTGGGGAAAACTGGGAGACACTACGTGTTACATAACATCAGTCGGAATGTCAGTGAAGGCCAAAATAAACAGAAAAACTGGTGCAGGTAGCACACATTTCACAGGTATGTGCAAAATATGTTGCAGTTGCAACCATGTTATGCTGAGAACATGTATTTAGCAAGTACATTTAAATAAGTGTTATGTGTATATCATCTCTTTCAAATGTGTTTACATGTAGATGTGCATGCACATTTATTGAGAGAGGTAGAGATACTAGAGATAGATTTACACAGGCCCTAGTGATGCTTTATTGGTTGCCAGGTTTTGCAGTGGCCCAATGACAAGAGAGGGGTCGGTCTACATTCTCTTCTCATAGCAACCAAGAGAGCATTATAAAGCACAATTTCACAGCATGTGTAAGTGACGACAACTGACTCTTACCGTAAGAATTTACTATCATAACACTGAGGGATTGTCCAATTAATATTTCAGTAAGACGTATTGCAGTGAACAGCAGCTCAGTTGAAGTGTATGATGAAGATCCATTGTAAATCACAAACTGCAGACATTTGTTGGCCCTCCTTTTTCAAGTGGTTTTCAGATAGAAGGTTTAAAAAATGTGGCATAAAAATTGTGTAGCCTAGGGATGCATTCACATTCAGAGGCTGCTATTTAATCCCTGGTGTTCTCAGCTCTATTCTGTTGGGATAAATAGAGCACAGAAGGGTGGGATATCTAGGCCAAGATTATGCCATAGTCCAGGCATGAGTGTCACAAGAATGAAAAGAGATGGCAGACATGCAATCCAGTTGGTGTTCACACATCTAGGAAGCAAGGCTTGAATGAAAAAGTCCTTGGAACTAAGTGTGTGTCATCAGTTATCCTAACACAAAAAGTCCTAATGTGATATATATGTCCTTGGGTGACTTGTAATATTTATCTTTTTTAAAAGTGTTGCACAACCTGTATTGTCATTTCCATCATTGTAACTCTAGCGCCATCCAGTGTCAGTAAATCCCACTTGAATATGTGCATCCATAAATGAGGCAGGAAATGATTGTTGACTGAAAGAATACAGTTTACCGCTTTCTAACATTTTCTTAATGATAATTATACCAAATTGCTAAATTTGACTTTGAATGTTTACCTTTTTTTAAATTAGCTGAACATGTTGCTAGTTCAGCTCAGAATAAAAATAAGCGTGGTTGTCTTTATTATGAACACTTTACGATGTGATTTTCATTCATGCTTGTTTCATTCAGATAATGTCTTTCTATTAACTATGTTCTCTTCCTGTTCACATTTAGCCTAGATCGATCATTCCAGAGTAATCTGCATTCCTTCTGTCACTGTGACTAGGAGGGGTTCACGTCAGTATCATGTTGACACACCTCTGCATGCTATGTGCCTTTCATACTTTTGATCATTCACAACAGGGCACACCCAATAATAAAACTCGCTGTCACAGACAACAGCGCATTTATAGTTCCAGTCTGATTGTCACTCAGTTTTATTTATACTCCTGATGATTTTGGACTTACATGTAACCCTAAATAACCCGTAACTTCCCTTTTGATAGCAGAAAAGAGGCCTCGTCTTTAATAGATGTAATTAAACATTACATTTAATAGAAGTTTTAATCAAAGTTTCAGTGCATATGTGAGACCTGTGCTGGCATCAGTTGTGTGCCTTTGTGATCAGCATGTGAAGGTGTAAGTACTTCAACTACAAAACCTGTGTGATACATTATTAATCTAATAATCTGATACTAACCCAGTAAAAACCACCATTCCTTACAGTACTTGTAGTAGCATACATGTTTAAAGTGCAAAGTCCATTGTCAGCCCTCATTGATTTAAAACGAGGGCCTTTTGTTCTCAGTTCAAAGTTCAAGGGGACAGGTAAATCATATATCTAGACCTTAGATAAATATATTTTTATAGTTTTTCTTGCTTTATGTCACAGTGAATAGGAATCAAATTTTTCCAATAGGACATTATTTAATAGTGTCTCGTAAAATCACATTACAAATCACTTCAAAGTTATTGAAGGTTAAAGAGGCACACACTTCCACACCCACATTGCATTTCTGCTTACTCGAAGTAGAATTTCAAGTTCTTCAGCACTCCACCCAGTCAAATTGTTTCTGCCGATTGACAACCGAACAATTATTAAGGTATAGACGACGATGACAGAAAGAGAAAAATCTGGAGAGAGAGAGCGTTTTCTTTGACTGTCGTCTGAAGCCACACCCTTGGGTGGCCTCAGAATCTCCTCCCTCAAGGTTAAAAGCTCAAGGAATGACAAGGCGTGCAAACTGTCAAGTGATAGACAGGTGATTACAGCTGAGATACAGTAAGAGTTTGCTTTATCTGTCCAACTAGGCATCAGTGAAGGTACGTACCCAGTCTCTTTTAATAATCTTTTGTCAGTTGCCAGTTTATAGTAGTATTCTTGTGTAATGAAATGTAAGACATAGGAAAAGAAATTGCTTAGAAAAAAAGTAATGATTTTAGGAGTTCTGTGAGACCAGATGTTTAATACTAGGGTCTAATGGTCCTGGAAAATAGAAGCAGAAAACGTATTGTAACTATGTAATGATGTACTATTTAAGTGACTTTAAGTATATTGACTCATTATAGGGACACATCGCACACACACATACACACTCTTTTATTGAATTTATGTTAGCTGTTTTTGCTTAAGATCAAACGTTTACAGAGAAAAGTGATGGTGCTCAGCAAACATGAATGATTTGCATATTTTTCCTACTAACCTGTAGAGTTGGCACAGACATGTTCAGTCTTGACAGAGCTTTCAGTCAACGCTACTAAACTACTTTGAGATATTGTGTCAGATCTGCTACACACTATTATATAGTAACAGTATAGTAGTCATATTTTATAGGGACACAAATATTTAAAGCATCTTGTAGAAATACACTAAAAAAGTAATTTAAGTACCAGTGTGTTATTGACAGTACATTTTTGATAGTTACTGTATTCCTCAAGAACAATGTTTTTCAGCTTCACAATGCTCAATAAAAGGCTTATATGTAAAGGATTCCACTTTATTAATCATGATATGTTTTACAGTTTATTCTCAAAAGTACAGAAAGTTTAAAGACAACTCAAAGTAAACAGTTCAGTTTTTAGCTCTGAAATGCAAGACATCTGTGATATGGATCTTTCAAACAACTTCAAGCCCTACGCTAAACCATTTTTTTTAAAGGCAAATAGCACTAATTTGACAGAGCAACTTATAATCAGACATATTGTGCATTTACGAATTATAACCACCCTCCCAGCTGTGGACATCTGCTTAATTGTTCCTGGTATGGATTTGTTTGTGCTCTGTAGTGCATTTAGTTGAATGGGCGTGATCTTATCACGAATAGCTAATGGAATGATACTGGTACGCCCTTCTGTTTTTCCGACAATACTGTGTTTGAAAAAGGTGTGTTATGAAGGGCAGGTGGACACAGATCAAGACAAACCAGTTTGGGGCTCAATCAGTGAGTGGCATGTTGAGAAACACTGCATGCCATAAGAAAGTGCACATACTGTAAGGAGAACAATGACATAAGTAATAGCTTTGATTGTTAAGTTCATGTAGTGATCTCAGGTCAGACGTTATTCCACAGTACCATCTAGTGGCCAATGTGGCTTCATTATGTGATGAATTTCCTTGTTTTTTCACACACAGGTTACAAAATGAGCGCGTATTCAGCATACAAAGCGCGTAAGTATTAAGAGATATAAATAAATAAAATACAGAAAACTAAAAAACCACATTGTAATGTCAATATCCAAAGGTTGCATTTGTCAAATTATGTTAATCCAACTCTTCTACAACTGTAATACCTGTTTATTAATTGTATTCAAATTGATTTATTTCATCCGTAATATATTTTTCTCTATTTCTTATTTCACATTTTCTTTTTATTGTTATTATTTATCGCACATTCATTTTTAATCACAGCCATAAGAGTAATACAGTACGCCTGTTTTTTAAATATTGGAAAATAAATGTTTTTAATATTATTGAGTATTTAGTAGCCCTTTATATATGTAATGTAAGTCATTACTGATGACTGAACAAGCTGATAATTAGACAGTAAACGTAACAGCACAGGATAAAAATAAATGTCATATAATAAAATAAAATAAAATATATGAAGATTGATTAAAAACAGTATAAGAGATGAAAGAAAATGCCAAATATCAACATATTCTTTACGCTGAACTGAAAAGCCTGACAATGAAGAACAATGATGAACCCATTCACAACCAAATTATATTTCAAACACAAAAAAATACTTTAATTGTGTATTTTACTCAAAATGCAAATCATTGGCAATCATTTTTCTTTATTCAAATACTTAATTACATGTCATACTTTCTGTCCATTTCAATGCAAGACAATTCTGAACACTTTAAAACACATTGAATATGTATTTTGTATCAGCCTCATCATCATCAGTTTCTGAAGTATCTCCAGGAAACAGTACGTTCAAAGCCACCTGAGTGTAATATTATGTGTACATTGTCCAAAAAGAATACCGTAGGAGCTTCACTAATAGGCACTTTCGTATTAATTTAAGTTTTTAATGCTCAAAATGAGTCTAACTTCCTTGAAAATGTGAGTTGGAGACACTCAAGTCTTTTTTGTTTTCAGCCTCCCTGCTGAAAGACAACAGCTGGATCAGAAAAGTGGACGATGAGGATGAAGCTGTCGAGTGAGTCATGAAAACATAGTGAACAAATCAAATATTCCAAACTGGCAAACCCACACAATGCCATAGCTGTTGGGTGTGACTGGTAGTTCAATTCTACCTTTGTCTAAAAAAAACCTCTTTCTACATTCCTTTTGCAAGACACAGTGATGAGTCGCCTCTGGTAGTATAAATGAATTAACTTGTGATCTTTTTTTCCCTCCTTCAGCCGAGATCCAAACTTTGGCAAAACTGTTCTAAGCCAGGTCAAAACCGATGAGACTTCTGTGGGGTAAAACAACAATTAAATATTTATTCAATAAGGGTCGCACAAACAGCAACTGGGTGTAATGTAAAAATGAGCCCTTAGTCTATTTACATCCTTCATTGTCCTTTGCTCACAGTCCAGGGGGTGAGGAAGTAAAAACCACCACAACTACAAAAACTTCAACATCTGTGCAGTCGCTCAGCAAGAGGTACGATATTAACAAACAAATCATTTGAACAATTTTCAAATGTTTGTAGATTTTGAATAAACGTTGTGTTAGCAGTTGTTTTTGAAAAACAGAAAACAACAGAAAATAGCTTTGATTGTGATTCTGTCATTGTAGATTTACCGGAAGTCAGGATAAGACGAGCAGCAGGTTAGTATTTATTCTCATTTATAGTTGTTTTCCTCTGCAGACACACAGTGCCTGTTCATTTGTGCTGAGATCCTTTATTTATGTTCAGGCTCTTTGAGTCATTTTAACCAAACTGTTGCTTAACAATGCATCTCTTTAACCAGCACCCTCCCCTCCAGCAGGACATCCTCCTACTCAAAAAGGTACATTTTCATGATAAAACAACAAATGGTGCAATATCTAGCTTCTTTTTTGTTATATTAGTATGAAGTTATCCTAACATTCTGCTTCTTTGTAGCAGCACATACTCATCTCCGAAGTCCGACTCTCCCATCAGGTATGTAAAGCTTCAGTCTATTGCACAAAAAGCAGCAACGACAGAGTACATTATGTGTGATTTTGTTTATCATATCTCAACAGAAATACTACATCCAAAACTGTCATAGGGAAACCTAATATAAGGTACTAACACTTGCTACTAACCAAACCACAGGAAAGATTACCTGAGTATTTGTTAATTGGTTTTTCTATTACTCCACCTTAAGCTCAAGGACCTCCTCGGTCAGCAAGGATGGCACAACCACTGAGACCACCTTCACCACCACCCAGAGTCTTAAGTAGGAAATCAAAAATCATTAAGATGTTTCAACTTATCACACACTGATTCTGTGTCTGTTTAATGACAACTCCGGTTTTTTTTTCCAGATCCCCTGTGCTTAAGAGTCCCACCATGACTGAGACATTCAGTGAGAGGGTCAAGAATACAAGCAAAGGGTAAACATATACTTCAATATAATCAATGGTGGTCTAAGTACTCATAATCATATTATTAGGTTAACAACAAATGACTAAGCATCAACTGTTGCACACATGTTTTTTCATCTATTGACTCTTCTCTTTGTTTTGGTAAATGTGGTGAAATATATAATCATCTTATCCGTTTGGGCCTCTAAATGTCCAAATTCTAGGCGTCACTCATTCAATCTTTGACAATGTGTTGTCTTTTATAAATGTATCCAATGTTTTAATCTGAATTAATCTAAAAGGTCACAAGTAACTATAGTTTTTAGATAAATAGCTAGGTGAAAAGTGCAATATCTTTAGTTAATGTATAACATTTGTAGAAATGCACAAGTAAAGTACAAACTCAAACTTGAACTCAACTACAATACTTGAGCAAATGAAATATATTTTCACACAGGACACTATACTCAAGCTACTCACCAACAAAGACAACCGTGACTGAAAGAACCATTAGCAGCAGCAACGAGTAAGATGTTGGCGCATAATGGACAATCATAAAAAAAATGTATTATTAAATCATAATATAATTTCAATCTTTACATCACTTATAACTTAAACTGTATTTCTGTACAGTGCTGAGGACAAGCTTTCTGACACACTCATCCCCTCGAAGAGCATGGGCATTAACTCACCCACAGACAGGTGATATTTTCATACATAAAACCTAGAAAATAAATCACGTTGATAATGACGCCAGGCCTTCAGTAACTACATACTTGTTTTTTTCTTTACAGCAGAAAGACTGTCTCCACGGTTCAGACTGTGACAGTGAGAAGCAGCGCTGACACTGAGTGAGTTTCAAACCATAGTGTGTACAATACAGGGGAGGCTGTGTATTATTTTGGTAATTTTATATTCAAGTTAGTCAGAAGAAAATGTCAAAAAACGAAATGTCTTCCTCTTAAAAACAGTCCTTATACAAATGCACCATTTGTTCCCATTTGAGTAATGTCTTCTAAAACTACAGTAAAAGAAATGACTGAGACTTTTCTAATAAATTAAAAATATATGTACATCTTCAATTGGAACAAATGGACTAGAGGTTGAGTGCAAAAGACAGGGTAGAAAAATCATAAAGTACTTTGTTTCATGGGATTTGTTGACGAAAAGTAGAACATAGACACATGTTAGCCCTATGCTTCTAAACCATGACCTCTATAGGGATATCCTTTATATACTGTATTGCACTGAGCCTATACATAATAAAGATTTAGCTCCATGCACATGAGACACGAAGGCTTATTTGAGGCCCAGATGGTCAGTGGGCGTGTGAATGGTGTGAGTGTACAGTGTGGTCTTGCGATGCCTGTTCCCCTTTCAGTGTGTCTTTGTGCCTTAGAGCGAAGATAAGAATAGATAGATATAATAATAATTTTTAAGGTAATATAACCCTTCCATATTTTTGTATTAAAGTAAGACTAAGTACATTTTACAAGAAAATATAACAGGATATTTCTCTTAGAAAATAAAAGATGATTTAATAAGAGGTGTAAAGCTCCCATTTTCCAACTAATATGCTTACATTTTTACATCACCTACAACTTAACCTGTATTTCTGTGCAGTGCTGAGGACAATCTGTTTGACACACTCGTCCCCTCGAAGATCAAGGATGATTACTCATCCTCAGACAGGTGATATTCCCAAAATAAAACTAGAAAATGAATTATATGGATAACAAGTCAAGGAAAAATATGAAATATTCAAAAACTATATATTGTAATGGAGTTTTTTGTCCCTCTTTACAGCAAAAGAACTATCTCCAGCACTGAGTATGTGACAGTGAGCAGCAGCAGCAATGGGTGAGTAACTGCAGCACAGCTTTAACAAACTGACTATAACCATAAATACCAGTCAGTCTGATAACAATCATTTCTCTTTTTTTTCAGAAATGATACTAAAGCTACCACCACGACAAGGAGTTCCACCTCGTAAGATCGACCTCCTTCAATATTTTTTTATTTTTAAAATAAAAAAAGGATTTCAAACTCATATGTTTGTGTGTTTTTTTTCTCTACAGTGCCGAGGATGACCTGTACGGCACCCTCTTGCCTAAATCCATCACAAATGCATCCAGTCTGTCTTCTTCCACCAGGTGAGATGCCTCAGTGAATAACCTTTTTACAAAACACAACCATTTATTTATCATGTCATTGAAATAATTGCATTGTCATTGTGTCAGCAGCAGCAGCAGCAGCATCTCAAAGAGAGAGATCATCACAATTGAGAACAGCAGAGGGTGAGTGCTGGATTTGAATAATGGAAGTAATGCCATGGTTATTTATTTGTTCCATTAAGTTATCCTGGTTTCTTCTGACATTGTGTTTTATGCATTTAGAGTCTCAAGCCCAGTCTCTTCACCATCCTCCACCCACAGGACCTCCAGGTAAACATGCTGACTGGGATAAAATGGGGGTTGATGCCATATGAAGAAATGTGTCTATATTTACAGAGGAAATACTATGTGTATTTTAAAGGTGACCTATCATGCAAAATGCACTTTTGTACGTCTTTTATACATAAATATGTGTCCCCGGTGTTCCAGGGAACTCACCGAGTGTCAGAAAACACAACCCTCTCTATTTTCCTCCATACCCAAATCTCTAAAAAAGGGGCTGCAACGGATCTGATACAGACTGATCCAGATTTGAACACTTTTACAC
>NW_011361857.1:118878-161486 GCF_000735185.1 Notothenia coriiceps
AGCCCATGATGCAAAGACAGTGTTAAATTGAGCGAAATGAGGAATGGCTAAAATGCATGATCTGTTTGGTATTTTGAAAAATGAAAAGTATAAATATGCCTTATATAGGTATGGTCCTACACTATATTATTCAAATATAGCATGATAGTTCTACTTTAAGATTGGTTGTAAACCAAACCAGATCAGATCGTTTTGTGTATTATATGTCGTTTTCAATAAATAAATAAAAATATCTAGTTTTTATCTAATAATACTAATTACTCAATCTCATTTTACATTCACAACGTCGGAAAAAAAGGCAATGTTCATTCAAATAGACTACTTTAAAAAATGGAAAAAAGAGCAAAAAATATTTAAATTCTGTTAACGTTTTTCTTACTTTTAATGTAATTGCTCAATTTAAATGAGCGTTTACATTAGCAGCAATATCAGAGTATCCATTGATTTCATGTCCTTTATAGAAACATGACATTTTAGTTTATGTCAGAGATCATGGTATGTGTACGTTTTCCTGTTTATACACATCAAGACATCATCATTTATTGTTGTTTGCTATTGAACATCAAGACAAAGTACAGCTGGGTCTGATGTAAATGTCATTAATTAATCGGTCAAGAAGTAACAAGGTTTATTAAAAGAGATTACATTCGAACAAATAGTATAATATTTACATTTTAATAAAATTATAAAGATAATTTGTACAAGATAAAGAAATATGTACCATTTGCAACTCATTCATATTCCTCTTGGACACACAGCTACAGCTCGTACACTGATGATCTACCCTCCACCCGCACCTCCTCCTACACCATCAGCAGCACACCCAGGTAATCATTCAACTATTATCGACATCTCTCACACCCACACACACAACCATTGCAGGGTTTGCCTATGCTATACAACCAGATGAAATGTGGCTGCAGTCTTTATGACATCCCTTATCTGTTCTGTGTTTGCACACACAGTGACGACTACAGCAGCGACAAATCCTTCTCTTACTCCAAACCAAACTCCAGGTAGGAAGAAGAGAAAACTATCTCTGCATGTACAGTGAGTTAGAAATATTACTTATCTATGGTTCATTTTGTTTGCCTACAGTTATGAGTACACCAGTACCTCCAGTCCAACCTCCTACTCCTCCAAAACATACAGGAGCAGCAGGTATTTCATGAAATGAAACATGTTTAATATTGTTGTACAAACATGATATGGGAGTAAAGCAAGACAGTTGTGGAAACTGATATTGTTGTTACTATGCTCTCGCAGCAGGTCAGATGACATGACAGATTCAGTCTACTCATCCTCCTCAAAGAGTGTGTATGCAGCTCCTGAGAGGTAGGAAGTGCATTCTTTGTAGACCTTGGAAACAGCAGGTCCACAACAAAATAGTGGACAAATGTACTAATTGCCCTGCAAGGCTGTATGTAGGCACAGTGGTGCTATGAGCAAAATGTCACAATGCTAACGTGCTCACAATGATAATGATAATAATAAAAATACATGGGATTTTTATAGCACTTTTCCTAATGCTCAAATACGCTTAATGCTAACATGGTGATGGGTGGAATGTATTATGTAAGGCATAGTCTTAAAGGGTCCCTATTATGCTAATTTTTGTGCAAAGATATAAATCTGCTGGTGGCACTAGAGGAAAAAACATATTTAAGACCATATATATAGGTCAAAGACAGAGACAGTATATCCAAGGTCAACAACTTTATTTAAATATATGATGATTTTTTCAATAGAACGGTGCTTGAGAAAGACCTGTGCAGCTACTGCCGTAAGCCCTTCACTGGTGACGCCAAGATGGTCCTGGATGACATGAAGATCAACTGCCACACCACCTGCTTTAAAGTGAGTAGAATAACATTCCATTAAAATGAGAAAAATCAGTGTTTGAAGAAGTATTTAGATGCTGTATGAGTTGCAATACTGTAAAATATACATTCCTACTTCTTCTGTGAAGTAGAGTTTGTGGTAATTACCTGCATTGTTCCTCCCAACTGCCAAGCAGCCTAATCAGCCTGAGTAATTGAAAACACCTGTAGGGGTTTAATTTGCAACATAAAAAGCATCTGCAGCTGGTAATGTTTCGGAGTATGAGCCACAGTATTCTCCTTCTGAGGTTTAGAGGATTTTAAATCTGCTTCAAATGGGAATACTTAGGTAAAGTACAACAACATGATACTTTAGTACAATGCATGAGTAAGTGTTCTTCTCGGCTAACAGGTATTGTGCAGCTGACTGCTTAGCGTGTGTGTATTTAATCATGAGTGTGTGCGTGTTTTGGCAGTGCGAGGTGTGTAACAGCAATATGGGCTATATGAAAGCTGGGGACAGCATGTGGATCTACAAACACATGGTGCACTGTGAAAACTGCTTCGATGTCACCAGAGGTAAAAAATAAATGCATAAATATTAGTGTGAATTAATGGACATAAAAACATGTGTTTTGTTTTTCTCAATTTAACCTTGAATTAAACGTTATTTAATTTTTTTGGCTCTACAGAAAAATGGCGTCGCTGAATTTCCCCCTAAGCCTTCCCTGGAGATGAAGCATCTATGATTTAAAGATAAAAACATATTGCTGTTAATCAATACCTTTTTGGTGATGTGGGATCTTGTGTTTTTAGTTTTTACAAGCTGATAAAAGCTTTATCTTGGTGTTTTGACAAATGACAGTTACATATTGAATATACCTTTTTTAGTAACATGCTCTTGCACCTAGCTGTTACTATATTGTTGACATTGTGATATTGCTGCCTCTGTATCTACTATTTTCAGATATTTAAATTCTCTGCAGTCTGCAGCCTTTAAGCAGACCCTTGTGTGAAACATGAAATGAGATAATGCAATATTTAGGGCCGGGGGCTTTTTCTGTGTGCAATAAAGACGATCAATATATAGCTTTGTCTAGTAATGTCTCAACGACTTTGTTGTTTAACTGCCCTGTTTGTTGTTCATATCAATATTTACTCTTTTATTCTTTATATGCCTTTTGAAGAATGGCAATCTGAGGTGTTTATTTACTTATAATGAAGTTTATCATAAAGTGTACTGAAATGGAAGTATTGAGCTATTTCAATTAATAATAGTTCAATTAGAATTCTAAAGGAATGATTGAATTAGTAATTGCTTTATACGAATAAAGTACAATGTATAATTCATTTTTAATTGATTGACGTTCCCCTAATAGAAATACATAAAATGTATACTCTTTCTTGAATGTATTTTATATGAAGGCTATCATATCTTAATGCACATTTAACAGCTAAAGACAGAACTATTTCTACTGGATTTTATTATTTTTTTATATTTGATTTACTCCATACCAGAGATTAAACAAACATGGAAGCAATTGACATACATTATCAATAACCTTGCTATATTCACCATGACCTTACGTACAGTAGCCTGTCCCCAGCAGTCCTCTGTCAGTTTCTTCTCTTTTGTTCTTTCCTTAATTACATGATAACCTTGTCACAGATTTGCTGAAATTATTCCTTTGTATTCATGAAGAAGTTTTGTCATACCACTTAATAACACATGGTTGAACCTTTTCAATACAGATAAGCCCTCATTTGACCTTAAACTATACTCAGGTCATGTCCAAAATCGAACTATGTGAAAGAATATTAAGTTGGTTTCAAGGAAATGGTGGTAATGTGTATTATATCAGATGCAAATAGGCTTTTTCTTCAAATACACTGAAGCCTTTTTTAGTCATTTTTATTTTTTAGGAACTGGTAACAAATTGGACAAAAAAGTGATTTAATAATAAAACGATCACTATGTGTTAGTATTTGTAGTGGTAGTAGAAGTAGTAGTATATTCAGTATTACATATCTAAAATGGCACTGCACATATCTCTTTAACCAATCACAAACTCAAGTATCTAACTATTTATATATTTTTGTCCATAATAAATATTTCCTCAGCAGTGGTGTGATGGGAGTGAAACTCCGAGCTGCTGACCAATCAGAGGGAGTATGTGCATCATCCCAGCAGCAGCATCAGTGTGTGTGAGAGTGTGTTAGTGTGTGTGTGTGTGCAGTAGTAGCTTTAAACAGGGGGGATCTGGACACCCTCTCTGAATTGAATAGGACCCTCTGCAGGCAGGCCGTGCTTTTTCTGTCCCTCTCAATGTGCTTTTTACCAGATGGAAGCAGAGGTCTTAAACCCCCAGATGATGGCAGACGTCAATGGCAACAATAAAATCAGTAACGCGGAGCTGGAGGTGGTAAAGCTGCAGGAATTAGTCCGAAAATTGGAGAAGCAAAACGAACAATTGCGGACACGAGCGAACGCTGTAAACAATTGCTCCATCGGCCCTCATCTCCAGACCTCGTTGTCGTGTCTGCATGGGGGTACAGCGTGTTCAAGTGACAATTTCTCCTGTAAATATGGCATCCCGAGTCCGACACAGTCTCATCCGTGTGCCCTCGGAGCCCTCGGTTCACCGGAGGAGCCGATCGCGTATTTTCAGCCGAGCTCTGTGTCTCCTGACGCCGCTGAGGAGGACAGCGTCACTCCTGGAGCCACCGTTTTGGATGAGGTTGATATTTTGGATCTCAACACCGTGCTCCCTATTGGAGAGCCTGAAAGCTGGTAAATATAATCTGTTCATATCTACCACTATATTGTACATTTATATCTGCATTTGCGGTGAAAAAAAAATCAGTGTTGTGTTTCTTTTTGCTCTGCTTAATAGGCCACAGGATTGTCAACTAGCCACAATTTTGTGAAATAATGTGTAATTATACCCTGACATACTCTTATTGATCACATTATTGATCCATGTCCTCCTGGAATAGACTTGCAGACACCAGCGAACAGACTCAGTTTGTGCAGGAGGATAAAGAACAAAAACAGATTTGAGACAAGCTCTGGGCATCCCAGAATGCACTGTGCGTGCAGTATGGGTATCTTTAAAAAAAATAAGAAAGCACTGGGATGAAATTAGAAACAATGCCTCCCTTCAGCCTGTGATCCAACAGCTCTGTGTGCAGTGTTTGGCTCCAGGCTGAACTACTTTGAAGCACTATATCTGCTCTGCTGACTTAGGTAGTTCACACACTGAAATGCTGACTACTGAACCGTCCCCAGCTTTTCATATCTGATGTGATGATGTGGAAAATTTAGCACAACGCTGAATGTAGCACCAGCGTAATATACTCACTCCATTTAACATCACTGACCCTCAAGGGTTAGGCATATAACATGGCCTATTTGCTGAATGAAAGTTCATTTCTGTTTCGGCTGTAAGTGACACATCATTTTTTTTTTTTTACAACCAACCTAACCTCCAGCCAATTGTAACATATTCATATATCTTGTTTCTTGATTATTTTACTCTCCTGTAGGCTAAATTCAGAATTGTAAAGCTTGTTTTGCCCGCTTTCTTAAGTGGTCAGATTCATTCCACTTATAGCAATTAGCTGATAAAATAGGTATCCAGTTTCCAGGTTATAAACTCCATCTATTTTTTACTTTTGTGTTCGTTTTGGCAAAGGGGCAGTGGGATGCAATTTATGGAAGGACAATTATTTTCAGTAATCTCCAAAAAATCGTGATTAATATATTAATTATAAGTGAAATAGTGAACATTTCCTATTAGAATGTCAAGATGGCTTTTTCAATGTATTATTATTTTCATCCCAAACCCCACTCTTGTCAAATCAAAGTCAGTTATGATAAAGAAAAGCAGGACATTTTCACAATTTAGAAGCTGAAAGCAGATAACATTATTTTTTTGTGGTCAACAATGACTATTAATCCTGTATTGATTCTCTTATTTACAAATTGACTAATGGTTTCAGGCCTACCAGTACAGTATCTACAACCCACAGTGAGAAAATATACTATAATCCTGTGTCTCACTGTAGCGGTCACGTACTCACATCCTATATCACTGCATCGAGTGAAGCTGTCACCACTTTAATTTTTATTACACAGTACTGTTGGTGTCATAGAGATAGTTTATATTGTAGCTAGTAAAATGGAATTGCTTTTTGTGAGAACTTTAACAGTGTATCGCCATTTGGGTTCTATTAAAATAATTCCCTTTACACAACCTTTGCAAAGTTATGTTTTGCTTTCATTTATGAAATATCGCCACTGTAAAACAGGTCCCTCCAGATCTTCCAAGATATACAGTCAAGCAGCTTCTAGCTTATTTAACTTCAGCTCTCTGTACAGTAACAATATGGGCTGTAAAGCTCTCAGGACTAATTTGTGGGTTGTGCTGTGTGTTGCAGGCTGTATGTGATTCCCAAATCCAGGCTTCAGGGCGAGAGTGTCCTCAGCCCTCTCCAGTGGTGCAGGCAGGTCCTGGACCACCTGGGGCCCGAGGTGCAGCTGGCTAAGATGACCCTCCTTCACAGACTGGACCAAGGTACACACTGTGTATTTATCACTCAGATTAACGGCTTGATCTGCGGGCAACATGTGGACATCTGTTTCTCTGGCTGCTGACATGTGATCATAATCTGCGACGTGCTCGCAAAATGTCTCCACATACACCAGCAGCAGTTTCTGAGCCATGGGAGCGTTTTCTCAGCACGCAGCTCCGTGGTTTCTCACCATTTGAACATTTGACTCACTCTCTTTGAATTTATGGGTTTTTAAGCACCTCAGCTTTCTTCCCACATAGTGGTTATTTTCTGTGGTAGTTGGAAGGACTCCCATTTTTTCAGTGTCTCCAGAGAATAATTAAGACCAGTTTATGGGATTTACTACTCTGCCCATATAACATAAAAACAATTTAGTTTGGAGGAACTCATGCTGTGCTGGTGGACGGCATCACACCATGTTAAGTGGAAAATGTGGAGATCAGCGTAGAGGGGATTATAAAGCTGTAGTCAAAGTATCACCATTACAATGAAACGCTAACACGTGGTCACATCTTTCCATCCTCAACGTTTTCAAGGGATGTTGATATTAATTTTCAGAGCGTTAGATGGGAAGATTAATGCTGCTCTCATGCCTTTATGTTCCAAATGTAACCGGAGCCAGCAGCGGCTTAGCTTAGCATAAAGACTGGAAACGGCTAGCCTATTAGTAAACCACTGGAGAGGACACAAAGTCACCGATCCCAGGCCAACAAATAGTCTACATTAACCCTCTTAAAAGCCACAGATGTGTGTGTGAATTTTAAACTCTTCATTTTAAATTCAAATATAGTACTCAAAGCTAACAAGGGCTAAGTGGCTTGACAGATACAAATATTTTCATGCACACTTTTGACATGGCTTTGAGTGTTTTTCTTATTTTTGGTCATAATTAGGATATTCTATAACTTATATATAAAACATAGTAATACAGCAATTCAGCCCGCTTTATACATGATTATAACCATATCCAGGTTGCTTGTGGTTCATTCTGGTATTAACATTTCAACTCACCCACATCACAGAAATCTGACATTTCCTCCACCTCCACTGTATTTTGCTCCATGTAGTCACCAGCAATGAAGGATCAGGGTAAAGATACTGCATCACTTTTTATTTCAGCATGTAAACTATTGTGACATTGGCTAATGTGTTTTTTTGCTGATTTAAATCAACATAACCTAAGCTGCGCACCTGCGCTCACAAATTGAGTTTCTCAGCATATTGTGGTTAACTACAACCAGGATATGATGCTCATCTCCACCAACATATAAGCAGGATACAGTGCTACTCAAATATATTTGCTGCTTGACACAGTTTCTTTTGATGTAGTGCTTTTACCGTTGCTACACTCATGCACAGGGATATGGTTTCCATGGGAACCATGCTTACATTAACTGGGTTTTTGAAGCCGATTTGCTCCACATAGCCACTCCAACAGACTGCACAAGAGACTCTTGTACTGTTGCACACAGAACTATTTACTGTGTGTACGGGTATGTCTGTGTGTGCTTAGATTTTAATATTTGAAACAAGTTTTCTGAGAACCACCTTCATATTTGATGTGTCCAAACTGGAATTTAACAATGCGTTTGTTAGTATTTGTTTGGATGTTCATTAGTGTGAGTGTGTGTTTGTGTACGGTTCAAGGTCCACTTCTTTCTCTAAAAGCTGTATTCAGTGAAGGTTGGCTCTCCTCCTGTGGGTCATGAATACTTCCTTGTCTCTGAGCTCCAGTAGCTGTTGTTTGTGTAACTGGCCCTGAATGCTAGTTTCATCCAGGGCCAGTTGAGGCTAATTGTGTCAGGAATGCCTAATGCTCCTCTCTGTCAGGTGTGTGCCTCTCTGACTACCAATCAGGGGAGGGAACTCTGTTTACACATTGAAAACACATTATCTGATGAAGTTGTGCACTATTACAATTGAAGGCCTAACTGTGGATGGGATATGTAGTTTGAAATATTTAGTAATATTTAGTAATGATTTTAGAGACCAACTACATTTTTAATGAACACACAGACTGAAAAAACCCTTTCCAAAAGAGACAAAGGTTCAGCACCTAACACCAGCTCTAAGGAAGCTTTTAAAGTGTTGACATTTGACAAGTCCAGAGTTATAAAATAGTTGCATTAGTCTATAAGAAATTATAATTTTACATGCTGGTACAGAAATGTAGGGGCTAAGGGCAAAAGCTTGTTAATATTTTAGCACTTTAGTCTAAAAAACATGTGGCCCACTTATTAAGTATTTATTGTTTTTATGTGATGAATTCTAAACAATGGCAGAGGACATATGGACATACATAGTAAATGTCTTTGTCTTTACAGACATATACACCTATGTCTGTAAAGACAAAGACATTTACTTATGAGTGTTCTATAAATACATGTTTTCACTTGCCACATTTTACTGACTGCTAGCCATAATTGATGAGTGAAAAAAAAACTGTCTAATAAGGCATACTTCATTAACATGTAACAAATTGTCATGTAATATGCCAAATGCTCCTTTTGCAATAAAATTCTGTCTCAGTCTTTCCATATTAGTTATTTACTATTGAGCTGAACTTTATTAATTATGTTTTAGCCAATAATAAAGCTTTGAAATACAACATACCTTTCAATAAACAAATATGGGATGACAGCATTGTACCATGAATTTAATGCAGCAGGAGTTATTTTTAGCAATATAATAGTAACCTCCAAAACCCAAAGTAGTAGATCTAATTCTACATTTTTGGAATGGAATGTAGCCTACATGTAAAATCCCTGCTTATCCTAAGATCCCTCCCAAAAAAATCTGTAGTTTATCCCAACAAGCTGCAGTAGTAAGATAAACCTCGTCTTACTGTATCAGCCTCTGCTGTCAGAGCCAGGACCTAATCATTTAAAACATCAATACTGAGCTGTAAAAAGCAGATTAACATTTGGCCAGAGAGTGTTGGAAAATAATCAATATGCTCTATGTGTGTGTGGGGTTGTTTGTGTGTGTATGTGTGTGTGATACATGGTGAAGCAATCACACTAACATGTCCTTCGCTACAATCTTGTGTCCAGCTAAGCGATGGCGAGGAGTCTCCTCCGTCCGTCCTTACAGCTGCATAGAGGGACTCTCCACCCTCAGCTGCCCCGTCCTGCCTTACACTAAACCTGCTGCACTAACCGAGTCCCCAGGTAACATAAACATATTCTACACATGCATATCTGCTAACCTCAGAGAGTCACTCTAATAATCAATGCATTGATTAGTTAATTGACAGTGATGTGCTGAGTAACCACTCATTTACAAAATAAGGTTTATTGTTGTTTCTCATGCCAACATTTAAAAAGCAAATGTTTAAATCAGTAGTATTATTAAGCTTTTTACATTTATTACCAAGAGATTTTTTAAGGACATATATGGGACCAAGAGGATGAGTCTTGATTAATTATGTGATCCTCAGATATTTTTACCTGTAAAACATGCATAAGAACTCCACGTTACTTTGTGTATTAGAGCCAACGAGGAAATGTGAGCATGCTAACGTGCAAAACTAGGACGCTTCACAGGGTAAACATGCCCTGGTAAATGTTGTTGCCATTGTGAGCATGATAGCACGTTAGCATGCTGATAATAGCATTTAGTTCAAAACACTGCTGTGCTTAAATACAGCCTCAGATGTTCACTGGTATAGCTGTTGACTCGACTAGTCTTGTTCTTTTTTATTTAGCCAGGGTAATTTCAGGGCTGTGTTTATAGGAACGCCCTTCTCCACATTCATACACTCACACATTGAAACTGCAGTACAACCAGAGTCTGATCTGATGGCCTCTGAACAGCACTGCTTTTTGTATTCTCCTCACTCAGTTTTATCCTGCCAGTGTCGGGACTCAAGACAACTTCTTCAACCAAATGCCACTGTTGCCCTCTTTCCAAAGTTTAACAAAACAGCATAACAAAAAATCTGAAATGTTGACAAAACGTTCACATACATTCTTACATTTAAAGTATTTTCCTCTTTAGACATAACAGTCTTTGAGGCTCAAATTCAAACCCACTTTTTCCTGTAACCTCATTTTTATTGCTACATTTCAAATCCAAAGTAATAAGAAAACATATCCAAAGTAATTTGTTTAAGTCCAAAATACTTATGAAGCTCACTGCATGTAGCTAGTCTAGATTCTTAAACAACTTGCAGTTTACATCAGATTACAGCCTATTCCAGGGAGGAGATTATCTGCTCATGTGCTCAGACAGATTGAAGCAACCACCAGATAAAAAAAACCCTCATCCATATTTGATATAATGGCAGAAGTCAGTGGGTTCAGGTTAAACTTTGATTTGCATGGTAATGTCGGTGATTGAATCTTCTCTCTCTTTTTCTGTGTGTTTCTCTCCATCCTAGCTCCATCATCTGCTCAGTCTTTACTCCAGTCGACTCTACCTTTCAGGGCCAGCTGCAACCTCAGTGACAGGGCGCCCACCTTCCTATCAAACTCCAATCTCCACAGTAAGACCTCACTGACAACATATCTCCTCCGCTCTGTCAGTCATATCTGCAGTTTCACCTAATGTGATTCAACACCCATCTGGAATGATTATCAATACCTTAACGTCACATTTGATATGGAAAAGTCTGTATCACGTGTATTTGATCAAAAACCAATCAAGTGAATTATCCTGATGATATAACGTGTGCGTCTCCTGTGTATTTTTAGACGTTGGTCGGAGGCATGCAGCGATCAGCCCACAGTCTTCCGTGGACAGTGAGGTGGGGGTGTCAGAGCTGGAGGACGACTCCATCTCTATGAGCTACAAACTGCAGGACATGACAGATGTGGAGGTCATGGCACGACTTCAGGAGGAGAGTGAGTGGACCATAAAAATGTCATGCAAAGAGATATCCTTCATGAAAACTGCAAGAATTGCGGGTGGTAATAGAGTGCAGCAG
This sequence comes from Notothenia coriiceps, assembly GCF_000735185.1. Lineage (NCBI taxonomy): Eukaryota > Metazoa > Chordata > Actinopteri > Perciformes > Nototheniidae > Notothenia > Notothenia coriiceps. The sequence continues at coordinate 130,201 of NW_011361857.1, forward strand.
GACTAAAACCCAGACAACATTTAGCATATCTACTCTTCAGATTCCTTTTTCTGAAATCGATTGGATTATATTTATGGGTTTCTGTTTATATGCTTGACTTAAGGTCTGTATTTAAGCTTGAGAGATGTGAATGTTTTTTTTTTGTAACAAAATACAATAAACAAGTAAATACCCCACTTTTTAAACAGCTTTCACTTGTCCCAAAAAGATGGTTGCTAACGAGTGTCTAAATAAGACTAAAGTGATTGTCGGGGATAGCTAAAGTCATCATGCCAAACACAGGGAAACTTACACACAAGTTAATGATGCTAAAAACATGCAACTGTGGAAAAGTTTTGTATGGCCTATTATTAGCTTTTGACTAACAGAAACGTTTGTTGCCACCAATCTTATTTTCTGCTAAGATTCAGTGGAAAAATCCCAGGCCTTTAGGTCGGACTACAGAAATATGCAGCTCTCTATCGGTTGCATGCAAATAAACAGTAAGTGCCCACCCTATAAACACTGAGGTCTGACCTTCTGAAGAGATTGAGATAGATCACCATCTTCAGTGTATGGCTGAAACTAAGATAAATGTTTGCCCTTTGAACAGTTAACATTTTGTTGCCAGTGTCACAAATCTTGATGTGTGTTAAATTATGCAGGAGATTTCAGAAGAAACTTATCAGTCTGGTCTACATAAATATGACCGGAATAATAGATGAAGGGCGCCTTATGGAGAAAAATGTATCATATACTATATGAGGTTCAGGTGTGTGTTTTTCCACAGATAAAAGCATTGATCTGTCTCCCTGTAGGTCTCCGACAGGACTACGCCTCTACCTCACACCCCCCCACACCCAGCCGTCGCAACTCCGGCTTCACCTTACACACCCTCAGGCGCAGTGAGATGGATCTGGAGGAGGAAGAGGAGGATGACGACGAGGACGAAGGGTACGACCAGCTCCCTCCTCCCCAGCCTCGACTGTTCCGCACAGGGTCTATGCAGCGGGGCGGCCTGCCCCACTCTCACACCTTCTCCAGTATCAGAGACTGCAAACGCAGCTCAAACACACCTCAGTTTTCACTCAGCGGACTCTCACAGTACCTTGGACCCTCCAGCCTGACCACAGAAAACCACACATTATACAGGAATAGCACAGGTGAGTGTTTCATGAATTTGTTGTGCACTTGATATGAGATCACTAAATATCCTTAATGTCCCATTTTTTTCTTAACACAATAACCCACTTTCAAGACGCCCCATAGTTCTTACCAGACCATTTCTGTGCCAAGAAAGATTTAGAGAGTTCTCTTGATTACTGGATTTAGTGTGTCAGTGTACTTGCGACTGACGTATGAAACAGATTTGATTGTTATGTTGAAGAGCATAGAGATGAATGGAATAGCGAATTTTGAGAAGTTTGATACCACTCTCATTAATGTACACTGTCAGCAGCACCTTGGTGGTGCTTAGTATAAAGACTGGCTAAACAGCTAGCTTTTCTCTTTCCAATGGTAACAAATCCAGGCTGTGTCTAGATGGTAAGCCTTGGTTCTAGGAAAATCTCTCGTAGTTTGTTGGGCAACGATTACCGCAAGAGTTTTTGCAAATCAAGGTTTACCATTTGGACCCAACTCAAAATCTGCCTCTAAAGCTCACTAACGAACACATTATATCTTATTTGCATCAAAACAAAAGTTGTTAAAATGACAAAATGCATATGGTTTTAAAGGGTGTTATGTTGAGAACTTTTTCTTGGCCAGAAGCAGTGATTTTATTTCCTCAAACTCTGAAAGTATTCCTTTGTTAGAATGATAGAAACATTTTTGCAGAGCTTCATATTGAGTCTACAACTTCGATACCTGATGTGGTTTGTTAATATGGTTGCATAGACAAGCTACGGAGAAGCATGCCCAACCTGCTCCGATCTCCCAGCATGCCCAGTGTTCCCAGCAGTCCATGCCTGGCTTCCCCTCTCAACCCACCCTCCCACGGCCCCTCCTCCCTGCCAATGATATCCTCCCTCCGGAGCAGCCAGAGCTTTGACTCGTCAAGTGGGCTTGCTCGACTCCAGTCCTCCAGTAAGGATATTTTCTTCAAGTCCATGAATAAATCAGCACTGTGGCTCATTTTTATTCATGAGTGAATGTTGAGCGCATGGCAATTTCACATGCAGTAATTGCATTTCTGTCACTGATGTTGGATTTTTTTATCTAACGGCTCACTTGCTGTGTTTCAGTTCCCTCCCCAGGCCAGCTCACCCAGCGAGTCCAGAGCGTGGGGAACTTTCCAACCACTCCCCGAAACCCTGTAAAAGCCACAGCTTACGTAAGCCCCACGGTGCAGCAGTGCCCTCCCACCAGCTCCCTGCCCACCTCCACCAGTCTGCACTCCATCCCCAGCTGCACCGCGCTGCCTCAGCCCCTCAAACACAGCAGCAGTTTCGTACAACAACCTTTAAAAGCCAGCAGCAACCAGCCAGCTGTTATTCGCAGCTCCCTTCCTCGCCCAGCCTCCTTTGTAGGAGCAAGTGGAGTTCCACGTGCAAGCAAAATCATGCAACCCACGCGCAGGTAAGGCCAGATATAGAAAGAAAATGCAGTTTGATGTGATTGTTTCCATTTGTCTGAAGAATACTGTCTCATATGAATGTGAATCATTGAATCTGTGCACGTCTCCTGTAGGAAATGGCTTTTCCCTCTGTCCTGCATTATCATACAGAATAATAACCTGGTTTTGGGTCATCTTCACACTGCCCCACTCCCCTCTCTCTCTCCTTGCATTTCACATGCATTAGTTCCCTGTTGTTGGCAGTGTTGCTGTGGCTACTACAAGATACAGTATGTTGCTGTTCAAGTGTGCTGTCTGTAGTGTAAAACATTATAAATCCTGCCATTCTTGCCATTGCCGTGGATAAGCTTTATACATGTAAAAACAATGTGGATGAGCTAAAGTACGGCATGGCAAAGTGGTGCTGTTCTTTATAAATGCAGTGTTCACATCCTGCTTCTGTCCTTAGTTGGCAAGCTCCGTCTGGTTCAACAATTTGTAAACTGTTTGCTCTTTCCTTTCTTTTTTTATAGCATAAATGAAACGATGATAGAACGTTTTCAGAATCTGCTCTTCTGGTTTGCAGAATAGGAGTTAACAGGGCAAACAGAGAGAAAATAAATGTCAGGCAAAGGCTGTGATGTGTGATAATAGTCAAATAATGAATGTCAGAAGTTTGGCCCCTAGGATTTTTAGACTGTAGTAACGTTAATGGTCCAACATGTTGTAAACGTGCAACGTTTTCATCCAAAAACCTGCCAATGTTCTTTCAGCAGGACCCCCAAACTCCCCCTCCTCCCATGCCCCAAGGGTTGCAATTCATATAAGCCCTCTAAAACCCCAGAGGGAAACCTGAGAATTTGTATTTGACAATTTTAAGTAACTATCAAATACAAAAAGTTGTTTAAATGAAGTACTCTTTAAACATTTACACTGTTTGTCCTGAAGGAGGTGCTATAGGTAAAGGTCAAACTCTCAAAGCCCAGCTAAATCAGTCTGTTTATGATACTTAAGTTGATATTGCTTTTTATTGTATTAAAGTATTTAATTTAGATTTTCTTTCTGTCCACAGTATGCTGACTCCTCCAAAGAGCGTGGCTGCCCTGAGTGCCCTCAGGGACAGCAGCTGGAAAGACGGCTGCTACTGAACTGAATAAACTGAAGTTCAAGAGGTGCACAGGGTAACGCTGCGTGGGACCCCAATGATTTAAGAGGATGCCCTTAGGAGGGCCCCGGTCTTGGGCTGTGACCCAAGAGAGAGTGACTGTTAACATTTCTAAAGGGCTCTACTCCTCACTGAAGGACGGAGTAGAGACTGTACGGGTCCAGCAGGCTGGATCTCTACATTACTACCTGCTGTCACACAGGCTGACACTACAAAACAACCTGGCAATATTCTGATACTCTGTTGTTAAATGTGAACTGGATCTTCTTTGATATGTGTTTTTTGATTTGTCATTGTGGATAATTAAGGCTTTCATACAAGAATGAAGAGTTCTTTGCAGTTAAAGCATAGGAAAAAAAACAGCCCCAGCTTTTGTACATGCTATGAATGATTTTGTACGACTAATTTTGCAAATATTGATTTTTGTCAGTCTGTGGTGTCCGATTTGAAGTTGAACCTGGAATTTTGTTAAATCCCGTGCCTGTCAAAAAGTAATGTAATTCATGTTATATTTATTGGCTGGACCTTGCAGCACTTTTGATCATAATTATGATTAACACTTTAAGTAAAAAAGAATATGACCTAAGTTAGTGCACACGCGTTATCTTTCCTTTCTCTTATTGTTTACATTAGAGCTAAGATTTCTAATGTTCTTTGATAAACATAATCGCTGCAATGACATTGCACAAAGAGCCCTAATGCTTTTTCTGTATGACAAGACTTTAGAGAGGATGTGGATTTGTAATGTGAATAAAAGTCTTTTAAAATACTTGCTTTTATTTTCCAGTCTTGAATATTTACATCAATTATATTGTTAATTAAGCGTGGACCAGGAAGAGCTGACATTATTCTGAAATATGATATGACAGTATTTTAAGTACGTGATATATTTACTTGCAAATTTAAAATGAACCGTTGATAAACTGTTAAAAAAACACACTAATGGTTAAAAACATTGCTGTACATTTTCAGAAACATTACATTGTTCACTAGTTTAGTCTAACTTGGGCATTTTCTTTAACTTTTAGCTGAAGACCATCCACTCTAATCGTCCAAGTTGTAAAACAACAAAGACCTGAAGGTGAAATGCTTTGAGTAAACAGCATCAAGTCAACAAAGAAGTCCATATACTCTTGAGTTATTTAAAATATAAAAGTGACGACTGCCCTGCCCTGATTGTAGCACAGTTCATGTGTTTTTTTTGTTTTTTTTACTTTACTAGTAATGAAACGGTTTCTCTGCATTAGACCCATCCTAGTGTTAGGAGCAGTGGGCTGCCATTATTATGTACGGCGGTTTACCTGTAAGCATGGGGTAATGGTTTAACTTGACAAGTGTTATCGTCACAAGGGAGTCTGGAGCCAGAGTGACTAATGTTTAACAGAGGTGTGTGTTGATGATGAATCTCCCCAGTAACAAACCACGCTCACTTTTGGCATACTGTATTTCAGGTGAGTGAATACAATCTATATTCTGGGATTTGGAATTTAGGACGGTCTATGTATGTTTATTATATAGAAATCAATGATATCTGGGCATTTTTTTTCACAAGATCTGTTTGTTACATTAGGTTTATGAGAACAGTTGCTTAGTGTGCCCTGCACTGCTGTTCTTTTGGAATTTGAAATAATGCCCAACAAAGCCCAAGAGGTATGTGTAATCTTTTTTATTTTCACTTCCATATGACGTAGATCAGCATTTCTCTTGGATATCTTCATCTAAATCTCTTTATCTTTAAGTGACTTTGCATGTTGTTTTTCAGGATGCTGTGATTAACCTAAAGACACTGCAGGAGATTTCCAGTCTGCTCGGTTTTGAGTGGACAGTTTTGGCATATGAGCTTGGTTTCAACAGAACTGAGATCGGTCGATTTCACACCAAATCCACAGAGAAGAGTGTCCAGGCTAGGACCATGTTGGAGAGCTGGTACTGTGTGTGTGTGTGTGTGTGTGTGTGTGTGTGTGTGTGTGTGTGTGTGTGTGTGTGTGTGTGTGTGTGTGTGTGTGTGTGTGTGTGTGTGTGTGTGTGTGTCTTTTATTGTGCAGATACTATAATTACAGTATACCTGAATGGGGTTTTCCTCAGAATAACAAACAGTTGCCGTACTTAGATTTTTTTTTTAAAGTGCTAATGACTTCTTATACTACGTTTATTAAGTTATGTGCGTCTTCTTGTGGTACTGGGCTTCACTGGTTTATAGACATTGCCTCCTTAATGCATCTCCTTTTCACTTCTGCTCCATTCCTTGTACTCAAATGCTTCTCACATGTCTATCTTCAGGTATGAAAAGTCATGGGACAAGCCCAATAAGACCAAGCTGCTGCAGGATGGACTGGAGCGAGCAGGCCGACGGGACCTGTCTGAGAGGTTGCGCTGCCTCCACTGGGGCCACCAGAAGCTGAGCCAAAGGGTTGAGCTGCCCTCGGCCTTCCCCTTCCTCATCACTGTCCACAAGACCATCCACAACCAAGACGCACTGCGCAGGATCAACGACCTAAATCGTAGATAAACTTAAAGCTGGGTGAAAATGTGAAAAATGTGGCACTTTCTACATGGCGCACTGCAAATAAATGTAGGCTACTGTGTCCACTCCTTGATCAAACAAGTGAGAAGCATGGGCCATGTATAAAGTAATGCAACTTTCTATCTTGGAATACATTAAAAGGGTTTCAATAAAGATGAAAAGTCGAATTAAAGGACTCATTTTTAAATCTTTTTAATCATTAAAAAAAATCACTTGTGCAATTAAAATCTTCAAATTGTTTGTTTTTCTCATGAAATAAATGTTTTGTGATTATTTTATTTCCTGTAATGAAAGAAAAAGCCATGTAAATGGCTGAGAATCTGAGATGCTACAATCAGGACATCTTTAAAATCATGTTGAAAAAATTGTTAGATTTATTTAATAATATTTGTACAAAATGAAGATTGCTGGCTGAATAAATAAAGTGTAGTATAAGCATTCGTGTACCCCTAATCTCATATTTTTGAATAAACCTCAATTTGACCCAGATACACAAACCAATCAGAGAGGCGAATGCTACCCTAGCAAGGTTGTGTGAGCCAGAGCGGAAGTCAAGTAGGAATGCCTTCAAATTAAGAGATTACATTTTTTTCATATTGAGTTAAAAATATATATTTAAGTAGTGAAGGGTGATAAACGTGAAGATTGCCTATTACCTATTAGATAACTTATTAAATTGAATATAGAGTGAAACAAAAGGAAATATGTGTAACACTTGTACATGTAGCTGGGCTTAATTTTGACAACGTCTCCCGGAAATTGTAGTTTCAATCCAAAAACCGTTCGACACTCAAAACAGTTGTCAGCACTGACCAGAGAAATCAAAGAAAATAGACACTACTGTCAGTGACTCTCGGTGCAATTGATGGATTATCGTACATTTAAATTTGATTTTAGGATTAGTTGGACATATTGACTTTCAGCTGGTAATGTATTTTTCACAGCATATGTTTGATTTTCCTCTATGAACGGATGTGTTATTATCAGCGGACGGATATATCCATGAGCCTCTCCCGTTATCCGAATATGTCAACCGTATGACGGCGGTTTATTTGACACATCCGCCGACGTAAAATAGCCATACATTGCTCACTTAAGTTACTGCAATGGCTATGGCGTTGAGTTTCTTCAGTGGTCCCGAGGTGCTCGAGGACGTGAATCACGCTCGGGGTTTGATGGACGAGTTGAAATTCCTGTATGACTGCCGCCTGCTCGGGGACGTTACTATCGGAGTGGAGAGTGAAGAGGAAGAGTCAACCGGAGAGGCAGCCAGGGGTGACATTGGACAACTTTTCCTGTGCAGCCGCAACGTCCTCGCAGCTGCCAGCCCTTACTTCAAGAGCATGTTCACCGGGGGGTTAAATGAAAGCATGCAGCAGAGAGTGGTCATCCGCGGGGTGGACTCTGAGTCCATGTCTGTTATCATCGACTACTGTTACACAGGCAGGGTGACCATCACGGAGAGCAACGTCCAGAGGCTGTACGCAGCTTCAAACATGCTCCAGCTTGAGTACATCAGGAAGGCTTGCTCCAGCTTCATGACGAGGAGGCTGGACCTATCAAACTGTGTGGGGATTCTGAAATTTGCTGACTCTTATGACAATCCTGAATTGAAGGACACTGCTCAAGCCTTTATAGCAAGACATTTTAGCCAGGTGTGTAGTGGAGGGGAGCTCTGTGAGTTGGATTTGATACAACTGAAAGACATATTGTCTCTGGACGCTTTGGATGTGGACTGTGAAAGGAAGGTCTGCTCGGCTGCTTTGCAGTGGATAGAGGAAAATGCACCACAGAAAAGGGAGGATGCGCTACAGGCATTGAAATGCGTACGCTGGAACTTGTTTAACGAGAAGGACAAGTGTTACCTGGAGGGTCTCATGGCCAGGCCTTTAATTGAGAAATACCTCGAAACCTTCTTTAACACGTCTGCAGAGGTCAGCTGTGCAATACCTGCAACTCTGGACATACCAAAACAGAGAATAGGTGTAAATGCAAAAGAAATGATCCTCTTTTTCGGCCTACCAAACGACAACATAATGTGCTGCGACCCTTACTCAGAGGACCTGTATTTCATGGCCCCTCCTTTAGAAGACCTCAGCAGTCAGGATTACAAACGCTCTACCATGGAGTCCTTAATCGCCTGTGCCACCCCTGACAACAACCTGTACCTAGCCTCCCACCTCTCCAAACACTTCTGGCTGTACAACCCTGTGATGAACAGCTGGCAGGAGTTAGCTGAGAGGCCGCTGGGGAGGATCCACTCTGGGATGGGCTACCTCAACGGCCATGTTTACCTCCTGGGAGGAAGAAACCCAGTGACGGATTCCCGACTGAAGGAGGTGGAGTGTTACAGCATCCAGAGGAACCAGTGGACATATGTGGCTCCTTTGCCTCATTCTTTAGGTAAAATGCAGGTGGTGGCACTAAACGATCAGCTGTATGTGGTGAACAAAAGGAGAATGCTTTGCTACGATCCCAGGAGGAACCGCTGGCGCCACTGTGGATCACTGAGGAGGGACAAGCTTCATAAGGCCTGCGTGTATCAGGACCAGATCATCTGTGTGTGTGACATCCCTGTGGTGAAAGCCTACAGCCCCACCCGAGGGGAATGGAAGAGGCTGGGGGACATTCCCATCGACAGTCGGGCCCTGAACTACCAGGTGATCCAGCACAACAACAAGCTGCTCCTCCTCACTCAGACTTTACTACAGCACAACAAAAACAGGGTCCTCATTCATGAATACGACCCCGGCAGGGACAACTGGAAGAACATCATGGCGGTGTATGTGTCCACCCTGGGGCCCGTGTGTGTTTCTACACGCGTGTACCCAGCATGCCTAGGCTCTGCGCACAGCTTCTCTACAGAGGAGGACGATGACAGTGGCTCCAGTGCCGACTGGGACTTTGACGGGTTGACGGACGCAGACTCAGACTCTGGCAGCTCTAGCTCTTTCTCAGATGAGAACTGGTAGTTAAATGTGTTGCTGTGTCAATAAAAAGTTTTAATTATGTATCGCTTTGTGGATTTTACAGGGTTCTGACTGCCAGAAAAAGCTCAGCGATTAATGAAGTATTAAAGCCAGCCATACAGTTGAAGAAGTCCATTGAAATCTTTATTTCATATGGACGGATAAAGATTATTTTGTAAAGGAAGAACTTAGCAGTTTGTTTCAGAAATGCCAAGAGAAGGACTTTTTTGTTCAATTTCTATCATGTGCTGCCAGCACTAAGGTCTGCTAGATTCTTGTTTACACAATTACTCTTGACTTATATGTGATGGGAGTTCTCCTTAAGAGCCATACTTTAGCACATTCATAAGGGCAGCTGAATGACAGTGACTCCAGAGATGTAGTATTACCTTTCCATTACATTTGAACACTTTGCCTCTTAGGTCGTCCTACAATATCCATATTGCAGTGGTTTCCAAACTGAGCCTTTGGAAATAAACTACAATTTAATCTAACTTTTTCATTGGTAAGAGTATTTGTGATGCCCCTGTGGGTGCATCAGTAGATAGGGTGTGGCTGTTCTGTCTGTGCTGCGTTGGCTCCAGTGATTACCTTGATTACAGGTTACTGTAATCAAGGTAATCACTGGAGCCAACGCAGCACAGACAGAACAGCCACACCCTATCTACTGATGCACCCACAGGGGCATCACAAATACTCTTACCAANGACGTAAAATCGGTACGGAGTAAAGCGAGATAAACGAGAAAAGGGTCGGGACCAAAAACGTTCCGACTAAGACGAAAACACCGTCATGATGTCGCGGTAAATGTCCGGAGCCAGTAATACATGAATGTCGCAGAGGTCGCGAAAGCCATGCAAAAAGAGAAAAAAGTAAGGGGACTTATCCCACCCTTCTCAACCGGGGTATATCCCGCCCTCGGGGGGGAAAAGACTGGCAGTCTTTTAAGTTTAATTATTAGTCGAGGCAACGTCGGGACAAAAATCTCTAAACCCATACCTCTTTTCTCTCTCTCCACACACAAAGACTGTGAACCACTCAAGGGACTGTGTGGCCCCCTTGTGTATTAAGTACATATTTCGTAAATGTTCTCCTCGTAAAACGTACTAATTCAAAATGAAAGTAAAAAAATTAATTAAACTTAAGGCTTGAACCATTTATGGTTTATTCATAAAAAAGTGACAAGTATAAAAAGTGGGAAAGCATTTTCGCGGTTATTTTTGTATTTGTTCATACATCTACGAGGAATATCAACTTAGATTTGGGTGGGTCCCGATATCCAACTACCAAATCTAGTCCCCCTCTAAGGGTCTAGCGCCCTCTACACAGATTTCTATCTTGATGTTATAAGACAAAATAGCAATTTTTACAAGGATAATATGTATTAGAAGGACACGGCCTAGTACGTGAAACTAGACGTAGTTTTCGAAACACTAAACAGGCGCAGCACATAAGAGGTATCCACAACCCGAACCGACCAACCAGTCACCCGTAATACAAGCCGACGCCACAAGGCACAACAGTTGACCAAATCACTGTCAGGCGCTGTGTGTGTTCCTGGCGTTAATACCCGTCCTTCGTTTTTTTCGGGTTTTATAATATTAAAAGTGAAGGCTCACCCTCCTACTAATAAAAACCATAGATAATAGGTTAAGGTTTCAGGTAGGCAGAGTAGAGACGTTCACGCTCGCACCGACAAATAGCTTCTTCCCATTAAATCCACTCAGTCCGTAAAGTTTTGTCACGTGTTTTGCGATGCTCTGCCTTAAAGGGAGGATTAAGACGGGTGGCGAGGGGTCTTTCCCATCCCTGGACTTTCCTGGTCGATTTACGTGTCGTCAGGTAAAAAAGTGTGGTCCGGGTTGTTGTTCCTCGTTCCGACGGATGGATGGTAGAATAGCAAGCAGTCAAGTGCAAGACGGCTTGTGGTACCTCAGAAAGTTTTCTGCCGTTGCAACACTTTCTTCGGTAAGGGACCTCCGACCGGCTGCGCGAAAACCCCCTGTTCATTTTTTATTGTCATCGTAAAAGTTGTCCAAACTATATTACCTTTTGAGTTCAATCTATGGCAATAATTAGTCGACATTCAAAAATCAAACAAACTATGAATAGTGGATATTAATAATACTGTTTTACCATAATTTACGTTTGAATTAAATATCAGATAATAAATTAAGTCCACCCTCTTTGATCACAACGGACGTAGGATAAAATTTCGTGTAAAGGAAAATATGAGATGATTTTCGTTGTTTTTTTTCCCAAATAAGATTAAACCAGCAAAATAACGTGAAAACCGTCGTCTAGGAATATCGAAAGTCTAGACTACAACAAGAATAATTCATTCGGACTAAATATGAAAACACGTTGTGATACAATATTACCCGTTTCTTTTCCCAAGTCTTTAGTAAAAGAAAAAAGGGAACACGTATACCACCGTCCGGACCAGGTTACAAAGAACTTTTCGTAATGGGTGACATCCATACACTGCACAACTTATTTGGGTTGAGACATAGTTGTTGTGACAACACTTGGAATAGTCAAATATGACCATAGCACACATCTTATCCTTTCTCCATTCCTATTTCCTAGACCGTCATAAAATACTTCTCAGTAAATAGCATGGGTTTCCAGTCAAAATATGTTCATCTTCAAACATAATGAACCCCATATCCAACATCATATTTACCCGATGCGGAGGAGAAAAACCTGAACATCTAAGAGCCGTCCTGACCGTTGAAATTTTCATCGAGAGCCAAGTTTTTTCCATCCCGTGGGGACCAAATCTAGTTTCGGGGTTGTGGTAGGTGGTGACCTCACAGGGAGAGAGAAGTTTTGTGTCGACGACAAAACAAACAACGTTAAAATTGTGTTATGAAATGACTAATGAGTTGATTTGTTACCAATGTCATAAAATAAATGAATAAATGAATTTTGGTTTTACAAGGATATCTTGACCATCTTAGAATACCGTTGCGGTAATCGTATTTCGTTATTGCAAACTTAAACCTACTCCGTTTTCCTTCATCCTTCTACGAGGAGTTATTGTCGAAGATCAATCCTAATAAGGTCATCTTTCGATTTTAATTACGAACCGGAAAATGGTGGCACGGCGACCTACGTACATTTCTCAACTAGTATTCTGGGTACTGGACCGGTCAAATCGTCCAACCTCTTCTAAGGGAGACCCTGCGAAAGATACTTCCAATACCCAGCTCCGACTCCCACAATTGCTGACTGGTAGTCCCGCTACCACAAGGTCCCTTACAAGGTAGATCCAACACATCGAATTAGTTTAGGAGTTCACGCGAGGTTCTTAGGACGTCCTCCCCTGTCTCCGTCTCTCGACTCATAATTATTTTTAAGGCCTCGCGAAAATACCTAATGCCCGGCGACCAACCGCATTAGGGGTTCCCAGGCTAAGTTTAAATCAACCCGAATAATATTTCATTGCCTGTAGTGTGTATTGCAACACGTTCAACACGTTAAGTCGTGAATTGTTCTCATAATAAACATGTCCAATTCACTCTTTATTTTTCCTATTAGTTTTCCAACCTACCTAGTTCTAGTAACAGTAATAGTTACAACAGGTGAATTTTATAAAGGAGATTAAAGGAAAGTTCCTTACGGACTTTTACGAAATCGAGTCAAATCGAACCTAGTGGACCTTACAATTCAAGTGCGAGGACCAAAGGTACGGCCATACATAAACAACCAAACAGACAGAGTACAGTACAAAGAGACCCAATACAGACCAGGAAAAGGGACACAAAGAAGGAACAGAATCAAGGGACCACACAGATCAATAGACTACACAAGTGGACACCGGGAACACAAAGAGGAGGGGACGGTCGACAAGAACAGGACACTAATGGGAAGCACCATAAACCAGACCGGAGGAGGACCACAAGTCACACGCACGAAGACAAAACACACACCTGTATTCAAGGTGGCATCTCACAACCAACGAATTCAGGAACTTATTTCCACAACAGTTTCACAATAGACGCAAACCCCGAGATGAACGAAGTGACGACGCATAGTCTTCGTATATTGTACAGTGTAAAAAGCGAAACACATGAACTCAACACACGTCCAATTTTACAAGTTTGAAATTCTTTACACACTAAAAATTAATTTTCATTTTCAGACCTAACATCCTTATTGAACTGAACTATATATTTGAGTATTGGTCAATTTTTATTCTAAAACAAACAAACGAAAGTAGACTTTACGTGTCTGTGGTGTATCTAATATCCACTATGTAGAGTTATTATCTTCGCAAAGTTCAAGCAATTTTTCGTCGAAAAAATAAAAAGTGTCTATAAATGATATAGTCTCCTTAACGGGAAGAAAGTCAGTTACAGCTTATATCTCAACTGAATGGGTCACTTACAAATTGACAAACAAAAGTCTTTCCAAAAAATCACAATTAACTCTAACACCATTTGAACGGTATATGCTTCTCTCCCTTTGCAAACATCACGTGATAAAAAGAAAGAACTTACAGATGTAATGGAATTTTCTTCTTAAATCCATAAAACAAAGTGGTAGACACACTTGTTTGTTTGAGTAATTACTAAGTCAATATCAAAACGACAAGTTTCGTCTCGTCGCGTTATCCATCACTTAACAAAATATTCGTCAAATCCCTATTGTAGACTCCGCAACACCGCGTCACCCAATCACGCACCACTAGCCTTAGTCCGCCCCTAGTCCCACTAATTCCCCAGGTGTCCAAGTCTGGGTGACGTCAGTCGTACAACAACACAGGGACTATGTGAAGTGGGGTTTTAACGGAGACACCCCTAACGGTGTCATAACTCATACATGTAACGAACCTGATTTTCGCAGATTGTTCATCGTACAATACATTACATTAGACACACACAAATAAACTTACTTTTTCTTCAACTCTTGGTAGTCAAAGGTCTACAAAACAAAAACGACAGTACCGTAAAACTCTCACTGTAACAACTTACTTCATGATTTTCCGAGGGAGTCTATACGACACGTCGACCAACAACGTGTCCTACTTCCACGGCGTCCAAGTGTTCCGGGACAAAAAAAAAAAAAAGGACATTCACCCATACAAGATGGACCACACCTCCGACCAGAGCAGATCCACCTTCTCGTACCTCAGGACTCTCCAAGAACGCTAAACCGTATTCTGGACATAGACTGACTACCACAAAGAAGAGTCAACATCCACCTAGATCTGTACGTTTCTTTGATGTATAATACAGCACATTATAATGAGTACTGATATAATAGTATAGTTAGATTATCACCAACACGGGGACGTCTAACAGCTCCTGAGACCGTCCACCACAAGGTAAAAGTAAGTCGTACTGCGGTACCTTACTTTACACTTTTGAGATGCACCACTTACCAATTATAATTAGTACGTTCACACCAATTTGACACACGGAATACGTTAAATTAATTACCAAGTGATACGGTGACAACCTAGACATGTAGGATAAACCAAAAGATAACACGATAAAAATTATTCATATAAATTAGTCAAACTACATAAGACAAGGCACGGCAGGCAACTCAAGAAAGAAATAATATAAGAGACGAATCAACTACACCTCCGCTATTTTGACCCTTGACGTCAAGCTAGCAATGAAAATATAAGGAAGATAGGTAAGAGCATATCGTAGCGTAAGTGACTGTGCCGGTAACGAGTTGTGAGCCAAGTGAATTTACGAAGTGGATCAATACGATACAAACCTTGACTTATATCATATCCCACGTAAATACGATATTTTATGCTTGATAAAAGTCAGGGAGTTTCAGTTGAAATAACAGTATAGCAGTTTTAATACAAACTAGTGTGTCTTTCTAGCTTTATGACAAAGGGTGTACAGGGTCTCCATCCTTTTTTATGAGGGATGTAAATTTTACGTTCTTTTGAGTTTTAAAATGTTTTTTTTTGTGTTTTAGTGACAAATGAAGTTCATTCGTCCTATATAATTTTTTCCTTTCTACATGTATCGCGTTTACCACTCACGTTTTTACAGGTACTCGTCGCATTTTCACGACCACGAACACCAGAAAAAAAACAACAGACACCTCCACGGCAATTAGGTCTAGGCAGAAAGGTCTCCGACCACCGCTTCGCGCCACCTCCTACCACTTAACTTACCTCCCTCTCTCTCAAGCCCGGAGGCTGTCGACCACGCTCTTCGAAAGAAATCAGACACACGCGCTGGAGTCGACCGCCGCTGCTTCACCGACCTAGACCAGAACATAAGCGAAGGTTTACATTGCTAGACGGGGAGCGTACCCGACACATCCGTGACACGACTAGTCAACAGGGGTCCCAAGTGTATGTCAAAAGTTATTTGAGGTGGGTAGCAGCGACCATGGCCCTTCTTTTGTTCTGGGTGTCCTAATTCCTGATGTCTGGGCAGCCGAACTGGACGCGAACTCCACTTCGCCAACCTTCGTGGAACAGGGTGGAATTTTTGTAGTCGACTGGGGCGAGCGGATGTCTCGGTTGTCCAGCCATCTACTACGACAGTTGTACGAGAAGTCAAGGAGATTTTGAAAAAAAACTTCACAGACATGTTTTATATAGGTATGGCCCTACAATATATGTTTCAAATATAGCATGATAGGTCCACTTTAATATTTGCTCACGCTCACCCTCCGGTCCAGGTGACTTATTTGGATTGGTTTACTTTATTGATAATTTTACAGTAATAAACACAACGCTCATATTTTGCATTTTGATTAATAAAATGTTGAAAGTTCAAAACAAAGCACTTTGGCAAGTTAGGCATAGGTTGTAAAATGCCTAATAATCACCGTAACTTACATGATGGGCATTTCTCCGTCATTATCTGTTGTTTCCGTGAATGGTCGTATGTTGTGTCACGGTAAATGCTGACGCTGAAGGTCATACTGGGAAATAATTGTCTTGTGTAGTTTAGTAAAGGATGCCCCAGTGTATCCTAATCAAAGAGATTATAAAGGATGTGTTGAAACCGTTTTCCTATCATCTAAGCCACATTTAATGTCGCTTAACTTGTTTCCCTCACTTGCGTCTTTTCTCCATGCATCCCCGGTGGGAGGGACTATGATGCAAGGAAACCACGCGAAGAAAGAGGAAGCAAGGAAATGTGTTGGAGGCACAATAAGACGTCCTTTCCTCGGAGCGTTACGTGAAATGACGTCTGTTTGTGATGACAGCGACAGCTGATCGCTGGATCGGCTGTCAGTCAACAGCTACAGATAGTTTTGACAGAGTTTGTGTTTTCAGTCATGTTCGCTGATCTACTACTAATAAAATACACAGTTATCTCTGCCAGAGCAGCAGCAGTGTGTTCCTGTTCCACACACACCTGCACATGTACTGTAGTTATGCTCTGTACTGTGGTCTGCTGAGCGGCACAGGACCTTTTCTACCGGAAAGCGTTTATATTATTATTATAGTTATAAATACCCCTATTGATCTCCTGAATTTTGAATTCATTATTTCATAATCCAGGATATGATTGTGTTGTTTTTAAACACTGACAAGGTTTATTATTTTCACGAATAATTACAATAACATGCTACAGTAAGCTGTTAAACCCAACGGTACACTTTTTTCAGTCTGAACGAAAATCACGATAAAAACAAATAAAATAATAAATATATAGATGAAGAAAGTTGCATGTGGTCCGTTTTGTTGTTCAGATGTATTATCACTTATTTTCAACTAGATCATTTTGGAAACAAACATGATAAACTGAGGACTGACTCGCCTGAGTTTAATGTGTCTGATGTTAAGAAGCATCAGATCAGTGATGCGCTGCAGCGTCCAATCAGTGACTGATACACAGTAAGGGGGCGGGGCGGAGGAGTGAGGAAATGTAAAATAAGATAAATAGCTTGGACCTCTAGAGCCGGGGTTCCCAAACTTTTCAGCCCGCGACCCCTAAAATAACAGTGCCAGAGACTGGTGACCTGAAAATGTCTATGCAAACGTTATTATTAATAATAATTTAAAAAAGTTAATCAATTTTTTTTATAATTTTTTTAATTTTTTATATTCCTTTTTTATTTTTGTAATCATCTCGCGATCCCCACTTTGGGAACCCCTGCTCTAGAGAATCCAAACAGTCATGGCTGCCTCTTAGGTACTTCCGGGTGTCACTCCGTTATGAGCTTTCCTAAGCAAAATGGAAAATTCAACCGCAACCATAGAGCTAATCAGCAGAGAACTCTCGTTGAGTGGAGTAGTCTGTGACAGTTGTAAAACTAATACGTGCTCATATTGTCAAAATGTGCTTGATAAATGCACAAAATTGCTTCGTGCTGTTAAAGAGCATCTTGCAGGTTTTTGTTTTTTCTACATTTATGCTTAAACTTGCTTGAAAATTAACAATTAAAAAGTGAATGTAGGATTTGATATGTTTTACGAGACTATAAGGGCAGGAATTCAGAGGGAAGGGAGCATTGTAGCTCTGCTCTTAAAACGGGCTTTTCTTTAAGGTCATATATGTCAAACGCGGTCATATTACATAACAAAGGGAAACATCTCCGCTCTCTGACCGCGGGTATAGTTAGTGTTGCGTTGAGTTGAGCGGTTTGGTGTTTTTGTGTGAGCTGTTATTTTTCGGTAGTTTTTACATTGTATTTTCAACATTTGTCATCATGTGTGCAGTTATTGTGTTTGTGTAGCAGGTTGCACAAATTACAGCTGTCTGAGGACATCGAGTCCACAGTAAAAAGGACCGGAGCTAGCGTTCGGTCCTGGGTGCGTGTTGTGCATCCCTCCCTGCAGCACATACTCTCCCACAGCTTTATCAGGAAACCGTATTACTGTCTCTCTCCTTCCCCCTTCGCTGCTCTCTTTCTCTCTCCCCTCCGGTACCACGGCAACGTAAGAGTTGCATTAGGTAAACGCGTGGGGTCGCTGTCTGCTCTGCTCCAGCCGTCTCCCTTGTGTTTGTTATGTTTCCCCCTGTCTGTCGTGTGTGTGTTGTGTGTGCGTGGCGGCTGTCACTCCTGGCTCCCGGCTCAACCTCCACAACACTGCTGCATCAGCTGTGCACCCTCCCCCGACTACAAACCTGCTTTCCATCAAGCCTTTACACACGGTATATCAACGGAGCTCGCACAACCTTCTCCGCCAGAACTTTGTCTAGTATCTGCCAGTATCTCACGTTCTGTTACGGTATAGAGCCGCAATGTAGGTGGTGGAGTTGCATTTAGGTACTAGCGGATACGGCTTGATACTTGTTGATGGATCAGTATTCAACAGTCTCTGGTCATGTACGTTAGTATTTCGAAGTGCTACGTTAGTTATCAGCCGATATAGTGATAGCGTAACTTCACAATTTGTGATGTGACGTTAGCTAACGTTGTGTAGCTATACGCCTGGTGCAGTCTCCAAGATAGTTGTTGCCTGAGGTCTCCACTGGTTCTCACACCAGCTCAATTGTCTCTCACGATGGCGTTATTCTTCTATCTGGTTGCTCTGGTGTGTGGTAGTAGGCTAACATAATTGTAGGTTTGGTCATCGCTACGCATTCGATCATCACCTCTTGTATATGATCAGTATAACTTTATTTAATCTGAGCCAGCTTTTGTTTTTAAATCTGTCCATCGGATTTGTCAACTGGTACTCCTTGCGTCTTATCGCACAGTGTCATTTACTCTCGAGTGTAGCGTTTTTCTATGCTTTACTTCCTTTGGTTGATTGGTTTTCGTTGGAACGGCCTGACGCGAGGCTCATAGATATGGAGCAGCGTGTGGGGTGTCTGTCATGCGCATTTCGAATATTCTATTAGAGTTTGATTTTCGTCTGTGTTCCTTTCAGTTAAATAGATTGTTTTGTGGTGGTGGAAGTGAGTTCATATTCTGGGCAGATATAAACTGTTGTTTGTAATTGTGTTCCTAATGGTTTTTATTTATTCTGTTACATCCAGACCCTGCTTCCCCTTGTTTTTTCTCCCATGTTACGTTCGATCACTTTTGCGGTGTGTGTATCGTGTCCGCGGCTTTGATATTTTTAGTTGTCTTGTAGATATGCGTGAATTATTCTTCGTTCAAGTCTGAATGGCGCTATGTGCGATCTTGTGGCATGATATTCTGGTATATCTTGTGTGTTGATATTGATGGTTTTCTAATGTGTATTAATCTATTCTCATTATCTCAATTTATTGCCACCAAGGTTGTCGTTTACCCTGGGAGTTTGCTCTTTAATGATCGAATATATAAGATATATATTTATAGTATAGTAAACAAATACTTGTTTGTTTTATATAGTTTGCTTACATAATATAAAAGGTTTCAATTTAATATTGTTGCTTGATAGGGTTAACAATAGTTAGTAGTATATGATGCGTGTACAGTTGTTTGCTTAGCATTTCTAATAGTTTGATTCTTGGTATGACTGTGCTAAGTTTGGTCTTATTGTTTGGGGGTGTGTTTTTATTATTATGGGTGTTGCTGGACCAATAGCCCAGCTGGCCATGTTTTCTTCGAGGGATTAATGTGTTTCCTGTAAGTAGGTTCTGGTGCGGCTACCATACATGGCGGATCGGTTAATAATCCTTAATTGAGTAGCTTAGGAAGGAGGGGTTTTCCTGGTGGTGATCCTGTGTCTTGTCGTGGTACATTCACAAGCCGCGTCTAGGATGTTATGATCCTCTAGGACAAGAGCTAGTTGAAGTATAGTGCACCAGGTGTACTCCGTACCCTTGTTGTTCTTGCGTTTGATGCCTCGTGTGCGTTTGTGGTTAATTATTTGAATCTGGGATGCTTAAGTACGGAAGGGTATTTTCGTTGTTCGTCTAAGGGCGCTACTGTGCCTGTGAGGCCCAGGTGGAGGTCCAGATTGTGCACTGTGTTAGGACAATAAATGAACCGGTGTCATGGTTTAAGTGCATTATCTGTTTATCGCAGCGCGGTGTGGATGTGTTGGAGGCGGGGAACCCTCTGCATTTTAACTGTGTTAGTAGGTATGTTACCCTCGAAGGATGATCTGTAGTCTCGCGAGACGGCACGTGATAGTTCTGCCTAGAGACGTTGTGCTTCCCCTAGGACCATGGGCTGGCAAATACCTCCTGGACGGTATTTAGAGGATTGGTTTGTTGAGTTTTCCGTGTTCGTCAGATCTGCGCTGTTCTTTAGAGGCTGATCATGGGGACAGCAACATCTAGATAGCTANCTCAGGGCACCTGGGTCTGGTGTCCTGCCCAGCTATTTAGAGCCTCTCTGCTCCTCTCTGTGCTCTCTGCTTTCTCCTGCAGGCACCCAGCTCTGATGAGTATACCCAGTGTCTATTTTGACGTGTTTGTGCAAATAAACACCTTTTTCTACCCGTTAATGTGTTGTGTCTCCTTTTTGTTGTGGCCTTCTGAGCCAGGTCGTCAGTATTACTTCCACCTGTACTCCACTTGTCAAACATTTCTGTGAACAAGATCTCTTTTAAGAGTGCTTTGATTCTGCCGCAGAAAAGTAACTTCCCAACAAATGATAGACTTGTGACGAGGCGGAAAACAATAAACTGGTGATGCTCATGAAGGCACATCATTCAAATAAAAAATACAAAGACATCTATTCTGCTCTTGAGTTCACTGTCAATATAGCATGAAAATGTTGTGTTTTTATGTTACATCTCTGTCCGCTGCATTTGTTTTTATTTCTTTTACGTGGGATATGGCAAAAAAAAATCCCTCATGCAAGTTGCTTTATATTTGAAAATGCTCCTGCAGAGTTACAAAATAGTTTTTAGGTACAATTTGCACAGGCTGAGAAGTAATCCCTGAAATAAAATTCCCTTTAATGTGTTATATCACCACAGGGCCCCTTTAATGCTCTGACATTGTGTTATGTTGTATAAAGAATATAATAATATCGATTTTATTTAACTTGAATAAATGAGCACACCTGCTGACGATTGCTGTCAAATCATGACTGTGACTTTTGGGACATCCGGTAGCTCAAGTGCCTCGTGTTTCTATGACTACACACTATGAAGGGCTTTAAAATGTGCTGTCCTTTTTCACCTTGTCACTCCAAGATGTCACACACAGCTGAGGTGTGTAGAAGCCAATGTACTGTAAGCTCACTCAGGTCTAGGCTCCAGCAAAATGTATGTATGTATGCCATCATTTTTTTTTTAATGAAGTAAAATGATGTGAATTTTTGGCGACAAATTATGCATTTATGTTTTTATTTGTAATTATTTAATGAAGTTTATGTGTTTGCATATCTATGATTTAACATCTATGATGTATTCGAAAGCCAAACTGTTTCACAAAGTGTTGAGTATTGTTTGGTCCTGATTCATTGTTTTAGTTTGAGGACATTTTGTCTGCATGTCGACTAATACACTGTTGCAAAGCCATCATCCACCCTAACCATTCATACACTCAGTTACCAGTTTATTTATTTTGTATTTATTAGTCATGCTGAAGCAAATAGAAGGGTCTCTAATGAACTACTCTCATTGATATAAATGCTGTATACACATATTGAAATCACCTCTCAGTATATATCAAAATACTACAAACTGCAGCCTCTTCATTTAACATAAAGTGTATTAAAGCCCTTTATATCAATGAGTATGAGACTATTAGTTTCAGCTAGTTGTACCCAATAAACTGGTAAATAAGTGTAGTGTTGTCCCCCTGTATGATGCATAACTGAAGTGTTATATTTTAGTTGTGTTTGTGTCAGAGAGTTTATTGTATTGGACTCCAATAGTTGTACTGTAAGTTACTCAAAGAAGACAATATATAAATAATCATGTGAAAATACTTCACTTTTCACAATTATGCAGATTTTGTTTTATGTTGTGTAAAGTCATATCCACAGAACATGGTGATTTGCAAATACTTACCCTGTAAACACATACTTTGTTTAACACAATAGTAATAGGCTAAAATGAAAAGTTATAAACGCTTATTCAGACTTTACTCAACATCAATAAAAAGAATATATGTTTGTGGATTGTCTTCTGTGTGTTACAACTAAAGTCAGTTAAGAAACGTCCATGAAGGGGGGATTGACTCCGTAACACATGGCCTGGATTATAAAGTTGTTTTTGGTGTTTGTTTCGAAATAAATGTGACTGATGCAGAAGAGCATTTGTATGTGTATTCATTTTCCAAACCTTTAATAACTGGTCGTGTTTATAACACATAAAGCACATAATACAAGATTCCATTATGAAATGATCTAGTAGTCACTGACAATTTTGTTTTGCTTTGTTTTAGGGGCGTGTTGATCAGTGTATTGTTATTCCTAATGGAATATTAGATTCAAAGGTTTTATAATATATATATATATATATATAAAGCTTATTTTTTAAATGTGCATTTTAAACAATACATCATTTAATTGTGATTAACAAGGATAATAAGATACTCTCATATAATGTAAAAGGTAAGATACAAAATAAAACATTTATTCTCAATAAATAACAAAATAGTAATAAATTAATAAAGCAGTTAACTTGTTTCGTAAAATATCTTCTATACTGTTTTTATGAACATGTGTCTTTGTTATTGTTTGGTAAATCAAAGGAAAAAAAACTTGTTTTTTATTTAATGTACTTTTTATTTATATGTTCCCAATGCAATACAACAAAATACCATTATATCTTAAAATGTGTATGCTCTTATTTGATTGCTCTTGAATTAAGTCATGCTTAATGACTAAGCATGTCTTAATGACGTGCTTAGTCATGGGTAAAAGCTTGAACTAAATCAAATGTATTACAAGGTTTACTGTTTAATGATTACCGGCAATCTCGCGATGTTTCAGACGCCGTTCAGATCAGACCGCGAGAAGATGAGCGATGGCAATAGAAACAAAACCTGAGGACGAATTTGACACTGTTTTTGATCAAAATGACTCGTTAGAGCTGTCTTCGAGCCACGATTATGGGAATGCACAAGCTCGGATATTCAAGATAATAGTCATAGGAGATTCAAATGTGGGAAAGACGTGTTTAACTTACCGATTCTGCGGGGGTACTTTCCTGAAAAACCCGGAGGCAACGATCGGGGTCGATTTTAGAGAGAGGACGTTGGTGCTCGATGGGGAGACTATCAAGGTGAGAGGACTCTAAAAAGCAACATACACTTTAATGTCATGCACACCTGCATTTCCAACGAGATTACCAGAAACCATCTGACTGAGCTACGTACAGTTTATATAAATTGACACAGCCTGACATGGAGGCTGTTTTCAGATATTCAAAGCCTGCATGGGGATAGATAACACCCAAATATAGGCCTACCTTTACATTTAACAGCCGGTGTTTCTTCCATTTCTCAATGAAATACATAGTAGTTTATAGAACCATTAAAGAAAAGATGTGCAGTAAAAGGGGAACATGTCTACATCGATGTGGACTGTATCGACAGGATAATTTAATAATCCTGCAGAAAACACTATAATTTTCACACTGCATTTTTTTAAATACAGTAAAGATATGCAGAGACATCAGTGGCTATTTTCTCTGTGATCAAATGTATTTTATTATTTTAACCGAAGAGATAGATATACTGTACAATCAGCATCAGGGCTGTGAATTTAATAATAATAAAGTCAATCAAACAAATAAGATACACCTATACACAGCCAACCTGTGAAATAGAAAATTAAAATAACACGTTATTATCTCAAGATAAACCCCTTATAATGTATCATGTCGTTTTCAAGTGGGCCCCAAAAAAACACTTTTTGTACTATTCAATAAACAGAATAGTACAAAAAGCATTAATATACAACACAACAAAGACGAAACTCCCAGCTAACTGTCAGATAACTGAATTACTATGCAAGTATGATTAGATTCCAAAGCATACACAATCAAAATGAAAAAGAGAAATGATCAACATATGTAATATTTTCTTGGGATTGGTTGAAAAATATAGATTTACTCTCACCTTCAATTATGTCTTTTTCACATGCATTATCTGTTTGTGCTGTGCCAGTTGCAGATCTGGGACACGGCAGGTCAGGAGCGTTTCAGGAGGAGCATGGTGGAGCACTATTACCGCAGCGTCCATGCCGTCATCTTCGTGTACGACGTGACCAGCCTCTGCTCCTTCGAGAGCATCCCCGAGTGGATCGAGGAGTGCAGCCGACACTGTGTGGGGCCCCTGGTGCCCCGCATCATGGTGGGCAACAAGTGTGACCTGAGGGACCGCGTGGAGGTCCCCACCACCGCCGCCCAGTGTCTCGCCGACAGCTACAACTTCCCACTGTTTGAAACTTCAGCCAAGGATCCTGCTGAGAAGGAACATGTTGACGCCATATTTCTGACTTTGGCTTATAGACTGAAGAGCCACAAACCCCTGAGACTGAAGCAGCCCAGTGAGAGCAATATCAGGCAGCTGTGGAACCAGAGAGAGCAGGAAGCATCAACTTGTCAATGCTGAGGTCCTGTATCGATGGAGTGAACGGGTCATCAGGATACGTTTGCTGAGAAAGAGTCTTTTATGATCCTTAGGTTAAAAAGGAAGATATGTACCATGGTTTTCCACTTTCCCTGCCTGATGCGAGTCATAGCTAGTGACAATATAGGCCTATATGTTTGCACACTTTTAAATCAACATTTCAATGAAATGCATGAATGGAAATGGAGGTTAGCCAAGCATTTGTAGCTCAAATTACAATTGAAATCCCTTCATGGAACAGTGCATTGCGGAATGCACTTTAATACGTAGACATATGCAAACGGCCGTCTGGTAGCACCGCATTTTATCTACACTATCCAAAGCTGACAATACAGTAAGGGATAGCATGATTTCAATGCAAGTATAAGGACCAATAAGGTACATTGAAACTGTGGGGAAAACCACATATCGTTTTATTTATTTAAGTTGTGTTTTAAACTGATATTTGAAAGTTGCAGCATGAGTTTTGGTGCTGATGCTTTGAGTGTGTATTTAAAAAATATAAAAATGAACGTAGCCAGCCTTTTGTCAGCAAAGAGAGCTCACCAATGATGAAATGTAGCCATCTTATGGGGCAAAATGCAAATTCACATAAATCACTTGAAAAGCATGAGTGAATACATGCACTTTGAACATCATTATGCCAGAAGGTATTGAAGATAGGCGATCAAATCACAATTGATTGATACTTGTGTTGCATGTGAACAAAAATGCAAACAATTGAAATGGAGATCTGTGACAATAAGCTGCACATCAATAAAAGTGGTTTTATTGAGGTTTCTGGCTCGTTGGTAATGATGTAAACTGAAATCTGAGGTTGCACTTATAAATACACATACACATGATCAAGGTAGAATAATATTGCATTGTTTGGTGATAAGGCCTGAGAAGCAGTGTATTTTTATCCATTCACAAAACATGGAAGATTGAAGTCAAATTAATTGTATTTATTCAACAAAATCACACTTTTGCGCCAGGGATCTTTACTATCTGTGCAGCATAGGGCAGCCTCTGTCCTTTTCACCCTGGCTTTTGACAACTCCCCAAACCAAAACCCCTTTATAAATAACGCAATTATATTTATTAAGGCAAACTCTACATTCTGATGATTACCGTATAATATGATTCAAAGCTCTAAATCAGGATTTAATGGACAGTTTAGGAGGTGTTCTGCTTCATCCTGGTTTGCTGTATTTGATAGTATTTTTGCGACTAGCGGACAACTTTTGCATAGCAGCAACTTGGATGTGTTCGAGAAGGCCTGTAAACTAGCATGTTGTTCAAAGTGTTTGTCGCCAGCTGTTAATGTTATATGTGAAACATAAACAGAAATGCAACTTCCGAAACAAGTTTAGGATTTCTACTGCGTAAGAAATGGGAATTTGACAGCGAGACTTTGCTCTACCTCTCCATCGGCTCTATTTAAGGTTATTGAGCGTGATCAGTGATTACTTGTTAGGGTTGTCATATTAACCAGCTTTTCGAGAGGTCCATCAATGCCGCCTACAAATCGAGCCGCTTGTATTCTTCTCGTCTCTCCATGGTAACACTTTCCTCAACACTGGACCTTTGACTCAAAGAAACTACACAAACTGGTGCTTTTTTCATGCAGGTAAGAGACGTATGTTCATGCTTAATATGCATTTAAATAAGATACTTTAGGTTTGTGTTGTCTACATGCATATTTAACCGATACTGTGAGGATTAAGTAGCATTTGCCCCATTTACTGCAACACGATTCGGTTTGTTTGTCTGTGGCCTAGCAGCAAGCTAACACAAGCTAACGTCGGCATTGTGACAGGGTGTAGACAGGAAAATAGGCTAATGTGAATAAAGCCTTAATTTAAACGTAATGTGAACTGTCTCCGATTAAAATATTGACATCGGCTAATGTTAGCTTAACTCACGCTTTGCCGGGTATATGCTAGCATTGTTGTTATATCTGATGGGCATCTGAGCTGCACCCTCCTGTACAAGTAGGATTTATATTGAGGACACCGAGTTCGTTGATAAAATGTGGTTTTGACCTACTTTAAAACGTTGTTACTAGCCACCATTAGCAGTAGCGGAAGAAGTACTCAGATCCTGTACAAGTAATAATATCACATTGTATAAATACTCTAATACAAGTAAAAGTCGTACATTCAAAATGTTGCCTAACTAAAAGTACATAAGTATTTATCCTTAAAGAGCAAAAAGTATTCATTATGCAGAATGGCTCATTCCAAAATTGTATATATTATATTTTTGTTCATGTTTGATGAAGCTGATTAAAGTGGAGACAATCGAATTACTTATATATTAATGGTAGATTGTGAATTCATTCCATCTATTTAAGTATTTGTATGTGTTGATTCTATTTTATACCGTTAATGCAAAGTAACTAAAGCGTTAAATAAATGTAGTAGAGTGAACGTAACAAATGTACCTTTGAACTGTAGTAGAGTAAAGTACAAGTCTCTCAACATTGTACTTAAGTCTGGTACTTAAGTCGAATGTGCTTAGTTACTGTTCACCACTGACCATTAGCTATTATTAATTTCTCAGTTCTGAAACAAAGTATGATGCTAGCTTATTTTCCCCCCTCCCTATATAGCTGTTATTCAGCATGAATTTGGCAGATATATGTGACAACGCCAAGAAGGGCCGTGAGTATGCTTTGCTGGGGAACTACGACTCCTCCATTGTGTACTACCAGGGCGTCATTCAACAGATCCACAAACACTGTCAGTCTCTCAGAGACCCTGCACTCAAAGCCAAATGGATACAGGTGAGTTTCTTTAACCCCCTGAACATATCATCATTACACCTGGTAATAAACTATCATTACAGATATTCTTTGATGCAATGCTTAATACAATACTCTTCTTCTTCTGTCTCTGAGCAGGTCAGGCAGGAACTGCATGAGGAGTACGAGCAGGTAAAAGACATCATGGGGACACTTGAAGGCTTTAGGTCAGAGAAGCCAGCTGACGTCCTCGCCCCTCAATCCGGAGAGAGACCTGAGGATCCAGCAGTGTGGCCCCCTCCCACCCCTGCAGAACACAGGTGTGTGTGTGTTTGGATGTTACATCTATTGCATAAAGCCTTTGTGTGCTTCATGCGGAGTCGATCGCTACAATACGAGATTTCATGGTGCTTTTCTAAATCGTTTGGAATTTAGCACTGGGAACAAGATTGCAGTGTATGCCTGCGTGTATTTTGGTTCTTTTTTTTATCCACCTGCTCTGCCTCGGATCCAGCTCACTTCTTTACCTCCTGGCAGAATTGATTGTAATTGATAATGCCAAAAATGTCAGGAGAACAAAATGCCACTGTAAGGAAGAGCTTTGAAGTACAAAGAGACATATTTTGCATAATCTGTTTCAGGTCCGCCATCACTGTGTGACTCATGTTTTACCTTATGGTCATTCAATTGGACATAGCAAGCTCTACCTCCACATAGAACTAGCAAAGCTGGTTAAAAGTCAATATCCATCTGTGGCAACATTTGAAAACTATGTTAATACCACTACAGTATTTCCTTTTTGAAAATGATCTTTGATGTTTCAGCCAGCATGTGTGTCCTACTATTACTTATTTATAGTTTCTTCATGTGTGTGCCTGTAGGAATCCCGTTGCAGTGAAGCGTCCCAATAGTGCAGCGAAGCAGCATAGAAAGGAGTCCCCTGGCCTGCAGCATCGAGGGGCCGGGCCTGGGGGCCGCAACCCTAAAGCAGACCGCCCAGGAGCCAGAGAACCCCGGGGCGCAAAGGCAAAAGACGATAAGGTCAGACATCAGAGGTTTATTTCCGTGGACCGTATTTTCCGGACTACAAGCCGCGTTCTTTTTAGCTGTGTGGCTGGTCCCGCGACTTATACTCCGAAGCAATATTATATATTGTATTTTGTCTGACTGCATTCAAACTACGGCCAAGAGATGGCACTGTATACAATCGTGACAACTGAAAACTGCTGTACCACCGAAGTCATGGCAACCGGGAGGATGCGTAACGTAACTTTCCAGGATGTTGTGGGATGGATTGACACAGCGTGGGCTTCAGTCCGACACATCCTGTTGGGATTCAGAAGGCTTGTCTAATCGGAGCTGATTCTGATGTTGAATCTGACGACAGCAGGACATGCTGCTTCATCGACACCTCTGTGTCACTGTTAATCACTTCCTCCGGAGTTGGCAGAAGTGTTTAACAGCGACACAGAGGATGAAGACTTCAGTGAATAAATGCCACTTATACACCGAAGCGACTTATATGTTTTTTTTCTCTTAACGACACACTTTTTGATAAGAGCGACTTATACACAGCAGGGTTTCCGTTAGCCGGTAATTACCGGTTTTTAGCTGGTAAAAATAATTCAAAACTGGTAAATTCAAAACCTGCCGATCAAAATGTCCGCGAATAATTGGGGATGCTCTGATCGATCGGCCGCCGATCATTATCGGCCGATATTCACTCTTAATAGTTTGATCGGTGCTCTCTATAAAGGCTGATCAGGAGAGCTGGATCTGATTAATATGGACATAAACGCGAGTGAAGTATAACCGGACGCGAGAGAGAGAGAGAGAGATAGAGAGAGAGAGAGAGAGAGATCAGATCAGCTGCTGCATAATCACCTGAAGCCTCGCCCACTGTTTAGCAAGCCGCATGAGAAACTGACGGGCTGGAGAGAGAGGGAGGGAGAGAGGAAAAGAAAGGATCCGTTTCTCCCGTGTTATTATTCAAAGTTAATGTAAACTTTTGAATAATGTACTTCATCTACTACAAGTAGTTTGTTTGCATGTAATAATTATGTTGTTTGTTGTTTGTGGAAGCGCATCATTTATTGAAAACTGAATCTGAATTTTTCGATCTGTTGCGATTATAAACTGAAGCAATATAAAAATGACTCGCATTAACTGAGTTTTAAACATCAGCATATCCGGTCCTAGTCCGGTAATTACCTGCTAACGGAAACTCTGCTACACAATTCTTATTATTATTATTATTGAAACATGACCAGTAAGTTTCAAATTTGTCCGGTAAAATAAATTCTGTCTGGACATTTGACTGGCGAGAAAAAATCCTAGCGGAAACCCTGATACACAGGTGCGAATTATAGTCCGGAAAATATGGTAGATGTATCAAAGTTTCAAAATATCTAAACTACTGACTACTTTCCAAAAGAGGGAAATATATATTTTTGATCTTGGATTGAACTGTCTAGAAATGAGAAATTAGTAAATCTGTCCTAAACTAAACATTCTTCCTTTTTCTTCATCAGGGGAAGAGAGGGGCTGGAGAAGCACCAGGAGATGTAGAGCAGAAGAGGTTTGATGGCACGGGATATGACAGCGACCTGGTGGACTCACTGGAGAGAGACATTGTGTCCCGTAACCCAAACGTACACTGGTATGTGGAAAACACAGATTCTTTCATACTCGTTCATACATTTTACTGTCAGGGAAAATAGTATTTTTTTACTGATGACTGATTTCTCTGGATGAACTGTAGGGAAGACATCGCTGATCTGGAAGATGCTAAGAAGCTGCTGAGAGAGGCGGTGGTGCTGCCCATGTGGATGCCTGACTTCTTTAAGGGAATACGTCGCCCCTGGAAGGTACAAACACACGCTCTAACAAATGTGCCTGCTTAGTAATCTGGGGCTGTTTACTTACTAAAAATAACCAATAAATCAGTAAGAAGCTTGTGTATTTTTTGTGTGAAGTCGGCCCTAATGCCTGGTTGGCACTGCATGCATAGTGCTGAATTTCCTCTCGCTGAGAAGCCCCAGATCAGAGGTTAATCGACTGCTATGTGCAACTGCATTGTTGTAACAGAAAATACAAAAATAGGACTGAATCTTTGACAAAGAAGAGTAAATTAAAGCATAACTAGCTTGTACATTATGATGGGTGATTACTGTTGGGGCAGAATCTCTGCTCCGCGCCGTTCCTATATGAGCGGGTTCTCAAAAGAAGGAAAAATTCAAAGCAGCCAGGATAAGGGTTAAACAATAATCTGCTTTAATGGTAAAACATACAAATACATCACCGAGTCACGAAGCACTCTGCAGAGTAGTCCGGGCTCAGGTTCTACCCCCGTGTGAGACATGTCTCAGGAACGGCCAGTCAGAAACAAGAGCGCCGATCTTCAAAATGATCACAACATTTATACACAGAGTTCACTTCTGAGCGAGCTAGACAGTGAGTTGGCAGTGTTCCATTGGTCGGTTTCCCTTCTGGGCGGGATCCCAGGTAGTAAGTCAGTTTGTTGATTCCATCGTTTTCTTCACAGTGTATGTGTGTGTGTGTGTGTGTTTCTGTCCCTCTGCCCTCAGGCAGATCCCCCAATCAATGATTTGGAGTCATGACAGAGGACTCTTTGACAGGACACATACTCATTCCCCCTAAACATCTTCAACACACACAAACATCGTATCATGTATCTTTAACAGAAGTTTAATTGTTCTTGTGGCTTAATGGCTTCCCTGAACTTCCCTTCACCCCAAAGTCAGCTTACTAGGAATGAATACATTTTATTGATAAGCTCAAAAGGACGTTTATCTTGATTACTGCTGGGTGACCCAAGTTTCAAGGCCTGCAAGATGTGTAGGAGATAAACATTAATTCTCCAAGACTTTAACTACATTATCTGAAAGTGTATCTGGGAATTCCCCTGTTAAATGCAAGGACTATTGATAA